>NW_028263385.1:11151817-11302394 GCF_051168715.1 Poecilia mexicana
CATGCCTTCGTCCCAAAGCCTCCTCCACCGCCGCTCTGCATGCTGAAGTACTCTGTGAAGGATGGAAGTCGAGGGGGCATCGGGGGAGAGCGGGAGGCGGGGCGTGGGGGTATCGGAGGTGGAGGTGGGGGCAATATCATGGTTAAGTCTGCAGCGGTGGTAATGATCTTTTGTTCGCTGTTCCTTGGCACGTCGGGTCCTTTGCGAGCAACTGTCTCTTCCACGGTCTTCACCGGATCCTGGAATTAAAAAGTTTTGAGGCATCATTTATATGATAATGACAACAATTCATACAAAAAGATATGCTAGGTGGAACAAAGCATATCTTTGTTCCACCTGGACTTTCAACACTCTCAGCACTAAGGTCTTCTGACAAATCGAAAAGCATGCTAATTTACCTCTGAGAATGTTTGACTGGGATAAAATAAAGATTTGGTTATAAACAGCAGGAAACCTGCATATGGATAATCACGTTCAGCCCATCATTACCCCGAATCTGTTAACTCAAAGAACCTCATGAGTGCTCATGCATGAAACTGAATCTCATGATAAGCTTGTATTTACTCTGAAACATTACAAACTCTAATTTAAAAAATCTGGCAACATAATTAACTGGAATTGTATTCTTCATCTGGATCAACAGATTTCACTTTTTTTTACAAAGTCTCTGTAAAGACTAATTTTTGAGTCTTACCACAAACAGTTTTAGGTCAAATTAGTCTAATGACATTTTGGTTCCTCTGTCTTTATAATGTTTGTTACTAATGTAGTCTAACAAACCTCTGCAGCCTTTACAGAATAGTCAGATACATAGAGATTAAATTACACACCGGTGGACCCTATTTAGTAATTATGTGACTTCTAGGAATCATAGCTTTCACTGAAGTTTATTTAGGAGTACCACAACAAAAAGCGACATCACACACTGTAAAAACCAAATTACAATTATCTTTGTTTACAAAGTTGGACTTTATGTCTTCTATAAATCAGTTAAATCTTTTAGATACAGGTTGTAGATTTCACAATAACAAATAGATTCCCAAATTTCCCCACACTGAAATTTAGATTTCTTTACTTTATCGGATAAAAGCAGATTAGAAATATTTTCAGACTTTTTAAATTGCACTGATACCAAGGTTATCATTATCAACAAACCAGGTCGCTAATCCACCACATGGTGAATTTTGTTCTGCTTAGACTTTGTAAAATTACTAATGTGGTAATGAAGCAAATATATTATGTCACGTGTCAAACACATTATGGAGATGAACATCAAAACTGGTGGTTATAACTTAAGAAAACGGGGCAAAGGTCCGGTACATCCTTTATATATCCTCTTTCCCCCCACAATTTTTGTATTGTTTTAAGAAAAAATAATAATTTTAGATGCCTGTTTGTTGCTACATTATTAAAGGAGGAATGCTGTAGCTGAGAATTGCAGCTCTTTTCCCGTCACTCATCTCTATGTAGTGTAAAAAGCAACACCTTCAGAGCTGAAAGTAACCGAAGCAAGACAATTCATCAGAGAAAACACAACAACTTAATTAAGCCTTGCCATGAATTTCTGCTCACACTTATATTTAATTTCACTCAAGAGTTTTAGTGTCAGGCGTATTGTTATGCAATGCGTCATCCCCTGGAGGAGATAAGTATTTTGCTGAGAAATAATCCCTGAAAACACGCTCCCTCGCAAACTGCGCTGCCGCCCCAATCGCTTTCTATTTTCAGGCACTTCTGTTCGATAAGACAGCAGTTAATTTCAAGCTACGTTTGACACACAAAAAGCATCAGAAAATGAGTACACTAGAGCCCTTATCTAATTAAATGTAGCAAGCGCTGCAAAATAATGGGGAATTTATAGTGGATATTATATAGTCAGTACATGCGGCGTAATATGTATCTCGTTGCGGTTTCTGCTTCTTCCTTTTGTTTCATTAGTTCTCAAATGAGATGTTCTGGACTGCATATCAACCGCTCAAATGTATCCAGGAACACACATCACATTTAGACTTACTGATTGGATGGAGAAGAGCTCGGTGAAGTTGGGCTGAGAATCTCCGAGGAAGGAGCTGTTCCCATAGGCGTGGTGGGGGAAACTTTCCCCTCCCTCGCCTCCTTTGGGGCTGGACTGCAAGATCCCAATCTGGGAGGTCCGAACATGATACGGGAAGTTCTTGTTGGCTGCTGATGGTCTCGTAATGACCTAAAAAAAAAAAGAATAAATTCATGAGGAAATATAAATATTCTTCAATGTTTATTCAAGATAGCTTGAGGAATATGTCTGTAACCTATAAGCTCTAGGTAAAGACAAAGACATGGGAGGTGTGTGGTGAGGACCGAAGATGTTTGACAGAACGGTACGGCCCATTAGTTGAAGAACTGTGCGTTTAAGGTTACGAAGAGATGGATAATGATGTGTGGAGGAGACGTTCCCGAGCTACGCAGTAAGAACTCATGGATTGTCAATTATGTATGACAGACTGTGGCAATAATGACTCCTGAATAATGCCGGCTCTACAAAAAGGTGCCGGGGTCCGCATGAGCACGTGCGTGTGGTACGAACAAGGAAAACGATGTGAGCGTAGAGGTGGATGCCGAGCTGAATGCCGTTCACAATCTTCTCCCGAGCCCATCGAGGAATCCCGAAGTTGGCGATCAGAGCCATCACAGGCACAGCGAAAAACCTGAGGAAGAAAAAAAATAGAAGAAGACATAAGAGAGAGGAGGGAGAACATTAAAGTAACTGATGAGAGTATGGTTTGATGGTGAGATACAGAGAGCTCAGGGAGTAAAATATGTAAAGCGCTCAGAGTGATAATGATGGAAGGAGAGAAGTGGATAATGAGGCAGGGGATAGTTGCTGCAGTGAGAGAGAGATAATATTAGTCTTTGTAATCTATGCTTCATTTTCAGCCTCTACTATTAGAAGCACTGGTTGAAAAGCCGAGAAACTAAACCAACCATCTTTAACATTTTTGTCTTTTTTTTATAAGATGTGAACTATCTATCACATATGGTTTCTTGCTAATGTTCGTGCCTCTGTATTTTATGTTACAACCAAAAACAACAATGAGTTTTATGGTATTTTATATGATTTCATATGACATATTGTTTCTCATTATTGTGACATTTAACAGATTCTTTTTGGTAATTCTAACTAAGAAAGGATGATGTATGTGTCGTTTTATTCAGTTTATGTAAACATCTGGTTTCAACTGTGTAAGAAATGTAAGGAGTTGGAAAGTTGAGGAAGATTTGTGTTGAATTTCTGGAAACTTTTCATAGGAAGTAAAGATGGTGAATTTTCCTAAAAACATTCCATCAAATATTTATGGGAATAAACTGGGAGTTTGAGATAATTTAAACAAACTATCATATTTATGCATTAATAATTCTTTTTTGTAACAAAAACGGTTTAAACTGCTTGTTTGGGAGAGCAACATTTTATTAAAGTGCATCAACTTTTGTAGTTGTAATGGGACAAAATGTGAAACAAGTTCAAGAAACATTATTATTTTTCACAGGCATTGCATAATTATTCTCACACATGAAGTCTGAACAGCTCATTAATATAGATATCCTCCAGCTATCTCTCATCTGGGAATAATTATCTGCAACATAAGACGAGCACAATGTTGGGACTTCCCCACCTCAAGCGCCAGCTATCTGCTTTAATTTTTGTTTTGACTGAACTACATAATTAAAATTTAAAGATCACAGAGAAATGTACAAGCCTCATCAGCTCACATGGTGCAATAGTCAGCGACAAGTGGAGATGGTGTCTCACCATAGAGTGTATGTGGTGAAGAACGGGATGTAGAAGGGCTGTTTTTCAGGGTAGTGTTTCAGCGAGACCAGCACGGCGTAGCAGAACCACACGTAAGCGACCAGCTGCAGGCCCATCAGGCCGTAGCCTGCGGGGCTGTCGTAGGCGTAAAGCACCTCACCTGGGTCAAAGAACTGGCACAGGAACACGAGACGCGTTAAAAACAAGCAGAAGCTTAATACAGAGAAAATGTGCAGACTGTGTCCTATTTCGTAATGATGGATTGCTCATGGGTTAGCTGATCTGCCGCGGTGACCGAGCCAAGAGCAGCTAGTTCCAGTCTGTGCGAAGGTTTGACATTGACACTTCTCCACATCTAGGGCATCGGCATGTGTGCTCACAGCTCCGTCTGGGTGTGTGTGTGTGATGTGTGTTTGCATGTGCAGACAATGGATTGTATTTCACAATCCAGTGACTGGATACAGGCTCTGACTTTGCACAGTTACTCTTGCTGCTACATAATGCATAGTGCTAAGGGTTCGGCGTGGAGATGTTCGGGATGCACTCGGCCAACCAGAGCCTGGCAGACTTCAAACTGCAGTCACACAGTATCGGGTCCAAATTTCAAGTCTTAATTTCCGTTCCTCCTCCAACCTAGTTTCGCTTATTTTAGACAGAGCTCCCCAGAGTTTGAAGCTCTTAAATAGCAGGGCCTGTGCAAAAGGGCAGGCGGCTGATAAATCATACCACTTCAGAACCACGTATTGGAAGAGACGGCTGCATGCTTCAATATCAGAAATAGCGCAGATACTTCTGCAGCCTTCTTCTCCTCTGGGGTCATTACCACCCTGAATTCAAAGGCTGTAATCCACCGTCTCTAAATGGGGCAGCGTTACATCTGACTGTGCAGAAGCCTTCTCACTGAGCAAAGATTTATGTACTACTTTTTGCTCCTCTGTGAATTATTAATTCATAAGATCATGTGCTGGTTAAATGTGTTATCCCCTTTCAAGAAGACAGAAAAAACAGGGGGTGGGGGTTACGAAGATTAAAGTTTCTCAATATGCTGATTAGAAAAATCCAACTTTCAAGGAAATACGTAAAGATCACTAATCTGGTATTTACCACTGAAAGCAAATATTATAACATAGAATACACAGTGCATAAAAAAGTTCACTTTTAATAAGAATTGTTGTATTCTTTACTTAGGAAGCATGCTTATTCTTCTTCTCGGAATTTAAAATCTTGAACCAAAACTAATTTTTATATGTTTTTGCAGTCAAGTTGATGCATTTGTATAATTAGTAAAATGTCAATGTAATGAGTTTCTGACAGAAAAAGCCATTACAGCCCACGCTCATCTGCAGGGCACATTCTTTCATGAATATTTATGAGATTATTGAGAGAAAAAAAAAAAGCTAAATAGAGCTTTAACATATGTGGACAAGGTTTGCTGAGCCGTCCGTGGCCAGGAAACTCGCACTAAATGCACCAGTTTCTGCCTGTGTGTTTGTTAGAAAGGAAGTTACAGTAGAATAGAATAGAAATAACTTTACAATCTGTTCCAACTGGGGGCTTCACCAACAAGTATTTCCACATAATTACGTAAACTAAGAAACTATTAAGTCAGCTTCAGTGATACTTTGTGGAGAAGAGGAACAAATATAAATCTCAGACATCCAAATATTTACGATTTATTTCACATATATTGGGAAAGCCAGTGGTGGGACTGTGCTCTTTTAACTCTTCTGTTGAATAGTTAATATCTATTGACTGAATCTGTCTATTCTATGTCTGACTGTTGCAAACCATAAAGTATTGACCATTGAAGAACTGGTCAAAAAAGTTAACTTCAAGAATTCATTTTTAAAAGGTTCCTCTTACTAAACAGTATGGAGTTTCTCAGTTTTGTGGACTTGCAATTACGCATCATTAATTCACAGAAGAAAATAAAAAGGCTAAGTGAAGTGCGAAAAAGTCAGAGTTCAACTCCTTGCAACGGAGTGAGACTAAAGAGATGCAGATCTAAATGTCAACAAGCTCAATGTCACCACCATAAGATGTTTAGCAGGTCAACAAACACCATGATTATCATCCTAATTAAGTCTGTGAACAAACTAAGAGCCAATTAACAAATCAGCCCTGCTGTTTTTTTGTCATTTGTTGATGAATATTTAATTGGGTCAAGGTCTCTGCATCCTTACTTTTTATCTGGCTGACAGATTTATTGGATGCTGTAACATTAAACAGCTCTTTAATGGTGTAATAAGCAGAAGTAACTAATTAGTAGCTGTCAGACTGCGGTTGATGCAACATAGTTTCACATCTTGCCATGTTTGTTGCTGTATCTAAAAATGAGTTTTATGGGAATCTAAATATTAAGAAATGAGGCACACTTTGTGAAATATTAAAACCAACTACGTATACGATGGCTCTGTAAATTGTTCTGATGAGCTCCTTTGACACATTTTGTGCACATTGGGGCAAATGGAGAAAAATTCAGTGTACTATGATTTTTGAGAACTACACACACAAATATATCTATCTGACTTTAAACATAAGGTCTTTTGATAGTTTCAACAAATCTTAGCATTCAACAGGTTTTATCTTTTTGTTTTTGCTATAACAGATTATCTATCCCTGCAGTTTTCTAGCTGGATGTTTTTGAGTGTGCAAACAGTTCTTTACGACCATCTAGAACAGCAAGAATTTCTTATTGTGTAATTTGTTTTTATTACTATTTTAACTGTCTTGATATTTTCTGCTTGCAGAACCAATAAGCAAAGTAGGCACACAGCAGCTTTAAACCCTTTTATATTATTTTGCCACATAAACACAGTTTTTCCTTTGAGGTTTCCTTTTATTGAACATAAAGAAACTGAAGAGCTTCATTTCTGATACAATGTCCAGGAGTTTTCTGCATCAATAGAAGAATAAATGTTGTTCATCTGAAACATTAGTTTTGAGTTGTGATTTTTTTTTTTTTCCCTGCAGTAATATTCTTATAAGCCTTTCCCCTGGCAACTGTTTAATCCTGTTTTTTTTTAAGCAAGTCATCGACTGAAATCAGTTTTTCTGAACACCTTTAGATCAGAGACACTTGCTTTAAGCATTGTGTGAGGAACGAGTTTATATTTAATTTAACTTTAATTAACCCGTTTATTCTACTCTATAAAATAGCCTGACATGACCTTTGATTTCAATTGGAGTTAAATTAATGAAGTGAATTTAATTAAATTGTGTCTGTGAAACCTAGGAACCGTAGAAACCGTGCTCTCTGGGGGATGTTCTCTGGTGCTTCCCTTGCAGCTTTGAAATTCTTATGTTTGTGGAGATTAGCATTTCTGATTCACTCTGGCGGCTTCCTTGTTTTTGCCACATTGGAACAGAAACCAGAAACAATCGCCCCAGTTATGCAGGAACATGTTCAATTATTAATGTGTTTAATTTTTATTTCAATGCAAGTTGTTACGAATCTTTGTGGCTGTGTTTTTGAAGATAGTACCCTACTCCCACAGTTACAGATGCCAAAAGTTCAGACCAGCAGCGATGAGCGGAGCAACTAAAGTTTAATCACCGATTTATCCGAGTAAGGATAAACGTATGGCCTTGCTGCTACGTGTAGAACTGAATGTGTGTGTAGAGAGTGTAATGTGTATACTGCACCTCTGCCTCATAGATGAAGAGGATAACATAGGTGATTGTGTAGACTGTCATGTAGATGCTCAGCTTAACAGAGCCACTGTGGCTGATCCTCGCCCTGCCACACAGAAACAAACCAGGCGGGTCAGAGGTCAGACACACATTTGAAGGAAGATAAAAATCAAACACACTCAGACGCACTAAGAGATGCACAGATGAAAGGGACAGATGCAGGTGCACACACGCATTATGCATCTGATCGGTGACGCTGTAGCAGCTAGCTTAATGCACGAATAGAAACTGAACACGGCCGATCTCTGTTTATGAGTTGAAGGTAGCTCAGGTGGATTTAAGACCGGCTTAAAACCTAACCCGGCCATACAATGTGTAAATTATTAACATAGTACCCAACGTAAACTTTTAAGAAAGTTAAATATAAGTTATTAAGTAATTAACTTAATAACTTTGTCTACTTGGCTCTGGTAGTTTAGTCCATTGCTTTTAACACCATGGCCATCCAACTTCAGCAAAAGACAGGCCATACAGGAAGATTCATAATGGTAATTGAAAATAGTTTTGGGAAACTACTGAAATCTTTATGTTTCCACCAACCTTCTTCAACTTCCTTTATGCTTGTTTTACATGATAAAGGAGCAGGTAGAGGATACGGTACCAGGAACATATCGCAACAAACAGCAACAAGCCAGTTCCTGGAGTAGAATCCTGTTGCTGAATTACTGATAATACTAAATTGTCAGAAGGAAATGCTCATGGTTTGCTCTGTTTGAATCTTCTCAGGAAAAGATAGCAAAGCAAGAAAAATCCACAAAATTTGAACAGTGGTCAAAACAAAAAGCCATTTATCCAGTTGTCTAACATAGCATTGCATCACAAACTAATGAGAGCGGGAGCTGTCACTCTATGTCTTTCCAGCCTGAAAATTGGAATTTGAAAAAAAATGAATTTAGAAAACTGGCAGCACCAGTGACAGCTGAGCCAGGAAGGCACTTTTCCAGTCAGGTGTAAGATGGATAAATGCTGATGTTCCAGTGAGAAAAGGCACTCATAAATAATCTATTGTGCAGTCGAGCTGTAAGTCACAAGAAAATGTCCACTAATCCTCGCCAGAGGAGGAGGGAAAAAAAAACAAAACAACAAACCACCACTGGAAACAATTTGACTCAAATTACTTGAAAACAACTCAACTGCCCAACATTTCAGTGCTAATATTTTATATCCTGAGGACAAAACTGTTATGCAGTCACACTATGAGTTCAGCTTCACAACACATAATCTGACTGACACATGGCATTATCATGTTGTGAGACAGGGTTGGTGGCTGTGACAATGAGGGACAGTGACTCAGCTAGAAGAGACACAGAATGTAGCAGACGTGCAGAAGAAAAGACTAAATACATGCATACACTAGTGGTGTAACGTCTGCTTGCACAGTGACATCTCGCATTATTAAAATTCTACATTTTTTCTTATTAAAATCACCCTTGTGATTTGAAGCTATATCCGCTTTCAACCTGTATTCATCTGTCAAAGTAACTATAAGCTACTATCATCTATCCAGGACATACGTTAGTGTCTAACCTATGGGGAAAATGCCACCATATTTATAAAAAAGACCAAAAAAAAAACTTGTATTTTTCTGTTTTAATATAAAATAGGCTTGAGCGAAAATCTTGGCCATAGGCCTCTTTTTGACAAATATGGTTGAAAATACATGCCCAAAATGAATTGAATGTATCTCAAGAACTACAGAGTTTATTTTAATTGTTTTGGTATCAAAATAAAGGCAAGACTCTAGAGAATATGTTACAGCTCTAAAACCCACCCTGCCTGTTACTGAGGAAAGTGAATTAATATGATACACAGCAGAAATTAAGCAAAATATCTATTTCCGCCAAAAAAAAAAACAGTTCAATATATGAAGATTCCTTTCAAAGCATGTTTACTACATGTTTTGGATGTAGTAAACAACAGTACACAATCTGACCTTTTACTGTGCCAAGTTTCATGGAAAGAAAGTGAATCACATGAGTTTTAGAGAGGTACTACTTGATAAAAATCTAGGCGGACCTTCCAAATTAGCCATTTTGGCACAATTTGTGCCATTTGAACTTTCTCAGTTTTTTTTCTGTAGGTTCTGTTTCAATTATTTATTCTTATAGAATAAATGATTACTTGTCATAGATAAGTAATTACATCTAATAACAATTGTTTTTGGGGGTTCCTTTGAAAAAAACATTTCCTCCTGGAGTCTCTAGTCTGCGCTCTGCGCTCTGCGCGTAAAACCATGCAGTTCTCAATACAGATATTCAAACTTACGCGGGGCGGTTTCTCGGGATCCCATTGGCCAATTTTGATGATTGACACGTCTTTCGAACCGTCAGAGCCAATAGAATCCGAGGGCGTTGACATTAATACGGAAGCTAAAGCCATTCACCAATTAGAGGACGGGAAACGCATGTGACGTGCATTGACGGAGTTCGCCTCTACATTTTTATATGGAAGCCCAGGAGGCGGAAGAGGCTCTGGGCAGAGCCGAAAACAGTATGAGATGGACTTAGGGAAAATGGATTATCGAACCAAGTGGAAATATTTAGTCTAATAAGGATTATGACCACGAAACAGCAAAGGTAGGACTGAATTTATGTTTTTCGCTTCGTGAAATTAGCGATTTCTTTTTTTCTTCTTCAGCTGCTGGTTCAGTGAGTTTTGCACGTAGCGTGGTGATTCTGGTATTGTTGGAAACGGCAGAGCTTCGGCTTTACTCTGGTTGATAGTTTGTGGGCTTTGGGAATAGTCGCTCTTTCACTGTTGCATTTTTTACCGCGTATGCCTCGTTAGCCTCGTTAGCATCTAATTACGTTTCGTTTTATCAAGCTACTTCGTGTTCAGGCTGGGTGTTGTTGATGTAGAAAATATTGTTTGTATCATTTAGAAGAGCTTTTTCCCGATCTGTGGATATGCAATATGCCTATATTGATAAATGTATAGCATGTTTTTTCAATCGATCTTGTTGCGGCAAGCGCAGAGGACCCAAATTTGGGTCCTCTCGCGACAAACAGGTTAATGAATGTTCTGTTTGTAACTTGCTATTTTTCTTTGGAAAAAGCATTAGCAGGAGTCAAAAGTTGAGCTGCTGATGTTTTTGCAGTTTTTGTTGATCAGAAATACTTCATAACATCCAAATTAGCTTTTTTTTTTTTTTCAAAGTAAGAGAGAAGTCCAGCAGTCTTCGTTCAGCCAGCTGACCAGCATTGTGCAGCAATAGCTAGAGGAGGAAGAGTGCAGTGCTACTCTATGCTCCATACGACAGGAGGAAACTCAGGTCATTCAAGGATTTTCTCATTTTACCAATGGGACATAAATCACAGGAAAGGTGTGATGGCAAATTTTAGTCCAATAGTTTATGAAGTAGTTATTAAGATATTATGTCGTGTTGACAAGGTCTGCAGTGTAAGACTTCTTACCGTCCCTGCCAACAACACTTCATTATACAAGCTCTACAGAAGCCTCTGACACTTTTTGTTCATGTGGCCAAATGTTCGATAATCAGATTCTTTTAATCATAAAAAAATTAAGAAACTGAGATTTTCAGTTTCCCCAAAAATATTGCCTAAGGTCTCGTTTTCCGTTGAAGTCCGTATCATGTACCGTCTCATTTCATGGGCTGGATGCAATGTTACACCCCTAATGTGTTCACACCTAAAAGTGTAGAAAAAGGACAATATTCCCTCTCTCCCACCTGGTGACGGTGAAACCTTTACCCAACAGTATGAGCATCAGAAGGAACACCAAGAAACTGACGGAGAACAGTAATTTCCCTGGAGACAGACACAGAGGTGGAGAGCGAGAGAGAGAGAAGACAGAGGAGGTAATTAGGTTGTAGTTTTTGAATCTGTGACATCAGAGGGGAACAATAAAATCAGGTCATAATACACGTATTGCAGACACACACACACACACAGTCGCTTTAAGTCGTATATTGTCCTGCCTACACCCATCCAACCATCTACAAGGTCTCTTCAAACATACATGCATCCATCATGGTCCACTCAACCGCTCTGCTCTGACAGTGACTGATCTTCCAGCCGGACTCTGTGTCAGTCATTCAGCCAGTGACCGATCCAGAGGGAGAAACTCACCGAGTATCTTCAGGCTGCCGTTGCCAACTCCATCCCTGGCATACAGGCCCCAGTAGACACAATGGAACATTAGGCTGAGCACTGCCAAGTGGAAAAAGATGGAGGGTGGAAAGAGAAATGAGGAATATAAGAGACAGGAGGGATAGGTTAGCAGGCGGTGAAGAAAGGGAGACGAAGGCAAGGGAGACGTGGGATTAAAGCAGAGAGAAGGGAATAAAAATGGAGCAACAGAAAGGAAGAGAGAAGTAGGGAGAGTTGGGAGGAGGAGACGATGAGGTGAATTCATGGGAGGCAGAAGAGAAGAGAAAGGTTTTGGGGACAAGAAAGCGACAGAGATAAGAGAGTGATAGGGAGTTGAAAGGAAGTGGAGAGGACAGCATGGAGAGAGCATTGGGGTTCATCAGTAACGAGCTTCATTGAACAGTGTAGTCCTGCACATCTGCTTGCAATAGTTCCTATTCAGAACTAATCAGTGTGATAATATCTGCTCTTCAAGTGCGGATTAAGATACGAGATACTGCAACAGTGAATGAGGCTCATTGTTATCCCCGGAGCGTGCACGTGTGTGCGTCTTGATGATGTAGGTGTGTGCCTGTTTAGGACAGAAGCTCTTACCCTCCACACCTGCTGCCGTCATAAACATTTTGTAGGTTGTGTGAAGAAGCTGTCTCCCCTTCAGATTGTCTGGAGGGAGAAAAAGAAAAAACAGAAATAAGGTGATAGAGGTGCGGGTACATGTGTGTGCGTCAGGGCGACAGATAAAAAGGACTGAGAGATGCTAACAGATGGCCAAGGAGAGTGAGGGAGGTGCGGAGAGAGGGAGAAAACAGGAGAACACAGACGAACAAGGGAACGGGCCAGATAAATAGGGAGAGCAATGATTAGTATGCATCCATCTTGTGATGCCCATCTCCAGATGAGCCCTGATACGTCTCATCTCGGTTTCCGCTACCTAATCTGAGAGGAAATATTCTTAATGCATATTTAAGCAGCCTATTTTACTACCAAAACAATGCGGTAGCCAGCGGGGGAAATGTATCAGGCGAGGGAGGATTGCAAACAACAGCTCATAGCTGCTCTGTGCTCCTAGACTCGATCTGTCAAGTGCTATAAGGAAGAATGTCACCTAAAAATAAAAGCGTGTACTGACTATATCAACATATGGCCTTTAGACCTATTTCTTAAGCTATTTTATTTGCTAAACCCTGCACATTTATTGACACTCATGGAAGCGCCATAGTCCATAATCTAACAGTGGCAATTTCAGAAAAATCACCATTCCAACATCTGTTAGCATCCCTTCTGATAATATTTTGTACATCTTTTTGGCAACAGAACAGAAATTTTCCAAGGCTGGAGCATACAGGGATTGTGATCTTGGACCATTTTTCTTTGTAAATTTAGCTAGACCAGGACTTTCCCAACTTTAAGGCTTCGGACCTGCAAAGTAATAATTGTTGAGGAGAGTGCAGCAAAAAATTCAATACTCGCTATATGTCATTTAGCTAATTGTGAGTAGAAATATCGAATTCTTGTCATTTAGCTAATTGTGAGTAGAAATATCTAATTCTCTATATACACTTATAAGATAAATATGCTTTGCCAATATCTAATATGTACAACATGTCTAATATCTAGACATTGTTAAAGGGCTAAGCTTCTTTAGCCAGGTGTCGTATGTCCAGTGGGTATTTACTAAACATGTGCAAAAGATCTTTAGGCAGAAGCCTTACAATTAAGATTAATAAGTGAAATAGGCATTGAGATATATTCATCAAATTTTGTTCAGTAGAGTAACTGACTATCAGTTGTGTTTGTTTCACGTTAATGTTTTGTTTCTGCACTCTTACTGTGGATCTTTGCTGTGTGTCTACTCTAGTGCCATATATTGTGTATGCCGTCTTAACATCAAATGTCTTAGGTGGAGGCAGATGGAAAATAGGGTTACAGTTTGGCATATTTACAAAGACCCACTACTTTGTGATTTGACTTATATTTTTTCTAAATTTCAGAATAATTTAATAAAATGTAAAGAAACATATAGAGCAATACATTCAATAAATAAAAGAGAAAAAAAAACATACATTCATCTGCTTGCTGACTTTTCTGTGATATTTACTAGTTTTCTTGTTGTCACTGAAACTCTCATTAAAACAAGTCAAACTAATTCAGTGTTGCCTTCATTTTTAAATAATATATTAAAGCAGACAAAAAGGGATGTGTCTGGTTAGTTTCTGAACAGAAAAGGCACAGGACTCTAAAAAGTATAATGTAATTTAGGTCTAATTTAGTTAGGTGATGCCACTAAATTAGACAAAGTAAGATAATATGACCACATGGGAAAACTTGAACTGATAATAGACTGGGACTGTGCCTGTTTTATTAAGCTACAATTTTCATTTTTACTCAAGTTCTCAGTTACTTCAGGGTTTTCCATCTTAAATTTTCAAAGAAAACATATTTCAGAAAGCTTAAGACCTTTGTTGGCACCAATATTTAACTTCTCATCTTTATGCAAAAAAAGGAACCTCTATTCCCGGCCTAATGTCACTCTTGTTTCTCTAAGACATGAGCTCCATCGTGATAAATGCTGAATCCTTAGAGAAGAATCTGCCTAGTTTGACCTTTACTTTTCAGGAGGAACACAGGAATCTACTTCTTTCCCATCAAGAAAACATGCAGGTTTTTTTTTTTTTTTTTTTTTTTAAATAGAGCCAAGGCAAAGTCCATTTAATGATTACAGAGAGCTCCAGGAGTCAAAGTGAGTTGCCCTAAAGGGGAGAGAGTGATTATACTAAGTAGAAAAGGTAGTACTTACATGCAAAGTAGCAAGAGAGGAGGAACACTAACGTGAAGATGACCAGGAACGTGATGTCAGTCTCCAAGATTCCTGAGAACAAAAGTTGAACGAGTTAGCAGAAATATATGAAGAAGTTTGTGACTGGAGTGAAATAATTTAAAAGCAAACACATAAGCAAGAGAGAAGCAAGTAAAAGAGTTAAGGAAAGATTCACAAAATCTAAACACATAAAAACAGAGCGAACAGGAAAAAATAAAAAAACAAGAAAAAGAAGAAATTGAGTTAATGAATAAAGTAAGTTTGGGAGAACATAGAGTATGAGTGGACAAAGGCATTGGGGATGTAGGAATAATTCATTTAGAAGATACATGGGCATCACATTCTCTTCATCCCTCCCTCTCAGTTCATCCATCATCATTAACTCATTCAGCCGTCCCTTCATTATTGCAATTTGTTCAGAGCCGTGTGCTTTATTGGCCGTGCTAAGTGGTGTTAGCTTGTGCCATTGGCGATCCATTCCATAATCCCTTTCGTTCTGTCTAATCATTCTCACCGAACTCATCTGCAGAAAAATGCTGCGTCCAGAAAGACTGGCCATTGGTCAGCTTCATCTCGTACTCCAGCTGCAAGCCGTCGCCCTGAGACAGAGGAGCGACAGAGAGGAGGTTTTATTAAAAATATATATCCTCTTGCAATGTTACAGGCCATACGATCATTGTACAAAAGATGATTAATGCTTTGTGCTTTAGTGGACAGTTCTGCAGGTTATGCTGGCAGCACTAGGTAATGACTTTTAGATTTATATTTTAACAGTCTGAGGGCACTTAGCTCTGTCGCTATAATACTGAATATCAACATTTATTACAAATACTGTAGGAAAAAAAAGTGTGCTTCGCTGTTAAGCACTAAAGACCTCAATGTGCTGAATCAAACAAGCTAAAAATCCTTAAAAAAATGAGTTCACTCAAAAAAGTATTCAACTAATAAAATCAAAAGCACAGATGTCACTATGATTTGTATATGCACTGATCAGTTGTCAAATAAAACCTAATGACTGGTACAGTAAATAGCATGGTTTTGTTTTTCTAGGACCAATCAGTATAGGATATGTAGCTTGGAGACTGGATAATACATTTTAGCTATTTTGGCTATGGGAGTTAATGTGATGGCAAAGATGTTACAATAAAACACAAGACGTGGCATTTGCCAGTTTCCATTTTGTAACCATGCCACAGTTTTAAAAAGAATCAAAGCCACTGTTCAAATGAGGGTTTCATCTCATTCCTCATTCCTTCGGCTCGTACTGGAGACTTTTGCAGCTCAGTGTAAAGACAGAGTCAGCTTCTCCAAATCTGACATCTTGTTTCCAAATTGGAAAAGGGTGGATAGATCCCTACAGGCCAGCGGAAAGTCTCTACCCATCCGAAGATGTGAAGTATCGTCGTGTGTCATTCATGAATGACAGTAAGAAGGAGGAGGAGACGGATAGAAGGCTTGAAGTGGAACTGCTGCTCCGCTGCATCAAATTCTGAAATGGCTCTGACACCTGATCAGACATCATCCTTACAGCCCTGCACAAACTACGCAAAAGTCAAACTCGCACAGGATCTGAACTAGTCGCAACATGCAAGCTCAATATGACAGGAACTCCTTTTGCACTGTTCCACTGATCATGCCAGATTGCATGACTGAGTTACTGAAGAAATACAAGAAACAAGAGGCTACAGACGATGGTCTAGTCCATGGACAGAAGTTACAGGTGTTGATACGCTTTTTTATTGTAGTTGGATAAGGGGGAAAAAAAAGAGGAAAGGATGAAAGAAGCAGCACTTGTGGCTGGGAATCAGTGACATCAGTCACAGCACAGTATTTCCAGGACACGTCTGACACTGCTTGATATTTGTGGGTCATCCTTGGTTGGGAAAGTGCTTTAGATGTGGTCACCGCATCTGTCACACTAAGCAACAACAGACAATTTATATATATATATATATATATATATATATATATATATATATATATATATATATATATATATTTTTTTTTTTTTTTTTTTTTTTTTTCCTTACAACAAAAGATTTTGTCTTAAAAATAATATTGCCACAGTGTAAACCCACCTTTGGAGGTTTTCAAAGTCTGTCCCACTGTGAGGAGGAATGACCCAGATGTAGCCCACACAGTGAAACACATTGAAAGTTGGTTCCTCAGTATTTCAAGTGTTGCTGACGTCTTCACCTCACTGCTTTGAAGAGACTACAGGTAGACCACAACTCACATTAGGGTTTTTATTTCCCTTCTGACAAGTGCATCCTTTGGGGTTGCTCCAGTGTCTCCAGGAAGAAAGATCACTGGGTTCCCACCAAGACCCGTAACATTCACAACCCAATTTAAGATGAATGAAGTGCAATGAATGGGTGGATATTCCTTTGATTTCAACAAAAGCTGCACAGTATTGATAAACTTTGTGCTTACAAAAATGCACACTACAGTCTGGCCGTTTACTCTCTGCTCAGCTTTATATTTATAGAAATTTGTCCTCAGACACAACAATCTCAGCCACGTTTTCTGCAAAAATTACCTTTGGAGCAAAAGTACTGTCTCCACAGTATGTGTTGCCAATAAGTGGCCAAATGTTTATTGACCTGTTTAACAGGAATAAGTATTTTTTGTTGTTTTTTTCTTCTTCTAGAAAACAATCAGTTTTGTCATTATTGTGCGAGATTTCCAGTAATTGGTGTTGCAGAAGGAAAGCCATCATCTTTATACGCTCTTCCTGTTTTGATGGCTGTTACTCAAAAAGTGTGTTTCATAACTACTTCTCTGGTTTCAAAAACAATGGAAAGGTTGACTTACTTAGGCTTTATACTTTTAAGGTTTTAGGTTTTCTGACTTTGAAATATAATATATGCTTTTTAATACCACCATACCCTAAAACAGTTTTTATTTTATTTATTTATTTTTTTGTTAAAGGTTATCATCAGAACCTCATATTGGAGTATGTTTACACAGCATTCAAATAAATATCTCTGCAGATCAAAAACTGCAGCTCTCTAAAGAAAAAAAAACAACTTTGAAACCATAGATCCCCTCTCAGAGGAAAGGCAGCAAATTTAGTCCAAAAAAATAATATAAACACAACCCTAATGACCAGCAGGACACTACAGAACACAGCAAGGCATCTTATTTTTATGCATCACTGATCTGTTTGGAAATAAGATATGTTTTTTATACAAATGTTGAATGATTAAATATTCTAGACACTTTTTGCTTCAAAATATCTTTTAAAAAATCCCCACACCATAGCTTTTGCATCCACAAAAACCTCCAGTTTATCAATAAACTGCTTATTTCTAATGGAAAAATAAACTTCTGTTGCTGGAATTTCCCACTGTTATCCATATCAGATTACTATGTAAGGGAAAAAACACAAATGTATATATTTCTTCCAATTTTAGTGAATGTTTTCTGTTGCAAAACATTGTTTTAGTTTATTTTGAAACTGGTACATGTAAAAAAGAAAATAAATAAAAATGTCTTGGTCACCACACTTTAAAAGAACAGATTTCTTCCAATACTTCCTGCTACATGAAGGCAAGAAAGAAAAAACATCCAGATCTCCCTTAAGGAGGATAAGGTTGTTGATTTATCTGCTCAGTTATGTAGTCAGGGAGTCTCCTAGCATGCCTGGAAACACCATGAGATCTCCAAGGAAGAGAAAGAAGTTAGTACACAAACAACAAAATGGTTTGTAGGATGTTGTCAATGTGAACATGGCCCAGATGAGAAGAAACGGATAAGACTGGCTTCCTTTTAGCAACCGTTTCTTGTTTTTAACCTGTCACATTGTAAAAATGATTATTTTTAACGTCCACTGTTAGACTTATGTGCCAGTGTCAGATTTCTACACTGAAATATAACTACATAAAAGCAAGAAATATGCACAAAAAAAAGAAAAAAAAAGAGGAGAAAATAAGACATTAGTCAAAGTAAAATGCTGCTGGAACAGAGTTATTTTTGACAGTAACACGAAGAAATAACATCAAACCGAATTAAAGCTGGAAGGTGGGAGAAAAAAGAGCGACGGGGAGCAAAGAACAAGAGAAAGGGCACAGAGATGGGATGACAATCAGAGCAAAGAGAGCTCATTTCACACACGCAAGTTCAAAGCTGATGGAGTTCGCGCTTGTTGCAATGGAGCGAAGGAACAGAGGGAGGGACGGGAAGAAAAAAAAAGAGACTTTGATTTCATTTGGCAGACTGAGACTCCATTTCACTCCCTCTATCAAAAAGGGCAAGAAGCATGGAGCGCACGCTGCCACAAAATCAATACAGACATAAAGAGCAAGGAGACAGAGATAAAGAAAGTGATAGATGTGGAGAAAGTTTAAAATAAAAGTGGAGCGAGAGGGTGAGTAAATGCAACCAGAAGATGGAAGTATGGTAGATGGAATGATGTGGAAAGAGGTGACATTTCTCCACAGGAGCCCACTCTGCGGGATGGACAGAGCCACAGGATGTGTTTGAAGCCGACGGTTGGCTTCAGGAATAAAAAGGCACCTGATTGACTGTACTGATATCAGCTGCAGAAGGCTTGTCGTATATAAATCTGTAGGGCTTTACCTCCTGCGTTGCATGATAAGCGCACTTAAAAAGGAGTTTTGAGAAGCTTTTGATATTGTTGCTTTGCAACATTACAGCCCTGAGGAGCTAAGTTTGCACAGCAGTGAACACTTGACAGCTAAACAGAGCTTGGCTATGCTAAAGTGTTATTCCCCTATGAAACAAGGGAAACATCATGTTTCAAAATAGACTAACTTCAAGCAGCTACACGTCGTCGTACTTGTATCCACGACAAGAATTTACAGAAGGAATGCTAATTAAAAAGTTAAAGGAATTCTAGCTATTTGTTTCAAACATACCTAAGTCAATATCTGCTGTCAAATTGTTCAAATATCAAAAATCTTTCTGTCTGTTCAAGACTTCAAATGGTTTTTATGGATTTTTAAAAATATTTCATCTCCAACTGTAAATTGCAGTTTATGGACTTTTTTTCTTTGTAAAGAAGAGATTCTTTAATGACTCCACTAAACCAACAGATAGGTAACTTTTTTCAAGTATAGCAAAATGTATATATAAATGTATGTTTCTATATAATTGTGATGTTGGTGGTCTTGTTTTGATTTGAAAAAAAAAAAAAAAAACAGGGCAAAACAAGAAGGCAGTCTAATATTCAACAGCTTTTTCTTCAGATATAGTTCTAAACGTACAGCACAACTCCAAACTAAAGCAACTTTTCATATCATTATGACATAAAGACAGAAGATGGATTGACATTTATCTTGCCGCAACTGAAACAGGTTCAGCAGTATTTAATTCTCTGTATCATGCAGACGTATAGACAAAAGGTTTTCCCCCGGATTTGAGCACCTGGCGGCAGGAAACTGCTCGTTCCCCTGCCAGGAAAGGATTAGGTGAGGGCAGAAACTGGTGCAGGTGATAATGCCTGCCTCACTGTTGTCGGCACTCTCACTCTTCCTGAAACTGTCTGGGGTTAGGGCTTTGTGAAGGCCCCTGAAGGGCTTCAACAACAGGTTCAGATAAACAGGGGAAAAATCCCCTGAGAAAAAGAGAACTGTGTAAGACAACCATGGCAGAGTTACATGCTGCAGAAATTGAACTTTATATTTAACAGAACATTTGGGATTAGGCATGGGGTGGCAAAGTACCCCGAGGTTATAACAGTTGATGTGTAAAAACTGCTACATTTTTCCACAATTTTCTTCTTACATTTTAACTTCTTTTAATAAGACACCAGAGAATATCACACTATTATATTATTAAAAATAGCACACCTTAATCTGGGGCAATTGTATTATATACAATAATAATATTATTGCTAATGCATTACACAGTCAAAATGACTGACAAATAATTTAAATCAATATCTAAGCAGCCATTCCATCATGACTCTGTGACTTATTTCTAAAATATGACAGAGAAGCCATTAAAAACTACCTGCAGATTAATTGTCCATCTTCTTTTGCCACATGAATATTTAATCATACAAATATTTGTTTTTTTTGTTTGTTTCAGAATCCAGAGTTAAAGCTCTTCTTTCAGTACTCATATGAAGCAACACAGTCAACAAATCAAGAAGTGTCTTCATTTCCTGAACGCTTGAATAAATCTCCCAGAAGGCTTGTAATGGTGTCAGCTACTCCTGTTATTATTTCTTATTTATTGCACTCCTGAACGAAGCGTTTCAAGTCCAAACTGGCTCCCCATCTGGCACAGAGGAACGATCCACTCCTATATGACAGAGTTGGAAGTCTCTGTGTGAGATATAGCCTGCAATTGTGCTGCAGCAGCTGTGGTGGCTTTTTATGACAATCTCTCTTCTATAAAGACGAGTGAATTAGCCAAGTTGGCAGCTGTGAAATTATGGACATATTTTTTCCTAAATATGAAAAAATTAGCAGCTGTTCTGGTTTCATGTCCTCTTTTTGGTTCCCTTGAATAATGTAGATCAGCTGATGGCAATAGCAGGACTTCAAACGTTTTTTTCATTGGATTTCTGTTTGAAAGACCAGAAGGTCGGGCATTCTGGAACATCTGAGTGGCAAATAAAATGGGTCTAATTGATTTTTACTGCCAACAATTAATTCTTTAAAACTGTTTTACAAAAAAGGGTCCTTATTCATTTTTTTACTATACCACAGCAGAAAGAATTTGCAAGTTTAAATAGGAAAAAATTGTAATTGGTGCTTTCAGGAATGTTATTCTATCAGGGTTATGTATTTTCCCTGATGAATAAATCATTTAACACTTGATAAAAGAAGTGTCTGAAAATGCATTTATTTAAAAAAAATAAGGTTCATTGGATGCTTTTAACAAAAGAAAGAAAAAGAATGAAGAATGAAGCTATTTGTCACATTACAATTCATATCCAAAACTTTTGTTGTTATTGAAGTAAAACCAAAAATACCAATTATATATTGTAATTATTTTCCATGTATTTAGCATTCTATTAAGCCATCCATCATCCAACATCCTACATGGAATCAAGTGGAAAGAACTGAAAATGTTTGCAGAAGATCAGCCTTAAGTTTGAGTTTCATGCAAGTAAGAAAACTGAGGATAAACTGACCTTCTCCGCTCTTCATGCCCTTGCAGGTTGGTTGATATAGATTAAAATCCATTACTCTAAGATGGAAAGCACATGAAAGTAGAGGTAGATAACAATAAAATAAAACTTGGAAGTGAAAAAAAAATGTTAGTGTTGAGAAAAATGCATCAGATGGTAAAGAAATGAGACGGGTAAGACAGGGACACCGAGAGGAGAAGCACAATTAGGCACATGCTGATAGGGAGGGGAAAAAAAAAAAAGAGAAGCTGAGGTAAACAGACATGAAATGGTGCGGAGTGTGTCACATCTTGGTGGCGGAGAGATGAAAGGGAGCGGGACATTGCCAGAGATTGTGAGCGACAGCAGGAGAGAAGATGAAGACGTGTGAAGGCCGAACGGAAGCGAGAAGGCAAACGGTGCGAGATGAGGGGTGGAAATTGGCCACGGGACGCAGCGTGCATATGTCCATGGGAGCCGAGATGAGCTTTTATACTCAAATCCAGCAGCATTAGGCAGCGTGTCTTTCAGCAGACACTGGAATGACACTAAACCGCACTCTGTAGGAAGCATCCATTCTAATCATACCTCTTCTCTGCCAGCATGTTCAAAAACAACCTTCCAAAAAAATAATTCAAGGGCATGAGTCCTCACACTCTATTACACGAGCAATCTGGTGCATGACACCAGTGCAGCAATAAGACAGTAGAAGACGCACTGTTATATGGGCAGAAATGTCACTTTTAACTTCATAAGACCACAAAAACATAAATAGACAGAACCCAACAACAACAGCAGCATAAAAACACAAACCTACTCCGTCTTTCACTGAAAGCTTTCTGGACAATGAAGAATGTATCATCACCTGAGCTAATAATTTCCAGAAAAACTACACAAAACCCAAGGTACAGATGCACATCAGCAAACACTTTTACTACCATTTTGCCTTTTCCCTGCACAACATTAGCTCAAATAAAAAACAAAAAAAACAAAACAAAGATCCACAGTTCTTCCAGAAGCTAATCAATAGTCCACAGAGGAGTCATCAGGGGCCGTGCTCAGCAGTTTAGCCACTGTTGCACATTAAGATTCTCTGGACTCTGCTGCAGGAAGCGATGTGCTTTATAGGAGAGTCAAGTAACACAGATAAACAATCTGTTGTAAAATCAGTTGTAACATGTTAGGAGAGAAAATGATTCCTTTTTGGTACTGAGCAAAAGCCTTGGGTCATTTCTCATTTTGCTTCTAGAGGACATTGTAGAATATCTTGCAATATTTTGCATCTTCAAGATTTCTGAAGGTTGTTCAACATTTTGCTTTGGTTTGAGCTGGTTTTTCACTCAGCTAGTCAATGACCCGAACATTTTATGATTAAATTGCTTCTTTCTTAAGCCACACATCTCCCAGACATTAAAAGCATGTTATGAAAAACAATTTTTTTTTTCCCATTTCTCTAATTGAATCTGGAAACATTTCCAACAGAATTAGTTTTACACACAGACAGTTTGGTGTAGGATGAACAAGGTTGCTCCGTTTCAGCTTATTTTCCTAATAAGCTGAAAATATGGCATTTCATGTTATCCTTCAGGCTTCTACTTTAGGACCAGTCATGTTTTTGATCAACATACTTTAACATCTTCCTGCAATTAGATGGATGACATCCACTGAAACCGTTTCTTTAAGACCTACGCAGTGCATGAATTATCAGCTCTGCTGAACTGTTTGTTGGATATTACTATTTGTTAGTAATTGGCCCTTAGATAATGGCTAAGGAGTAATTATATTCAGCTGAACTTTGAAAAGTCATGATCTCTAATAACGTCTTATGACAACCTAACTTTACAAAACTAGTCAAGAATTTGGGTGCATGGATTCAGCCGTCAGCTGTAGTCTGTGAAATTCAGATCTCTTCTTTCTCAATGGAATCTCTCCATACAATCGACCGAAGAGGACTTTCTGTCTGTCTGTCTGGGACAGGCGACACATGACCCTCTACATCTCCACAGTGGTTACCAGTTACTTTGAGGGTTCACTTTAAAATCTTGGTGTTAACCTTTAGAACTATGCATTGTCAAGCTCCTCATTTCATCTTGAGCCTGCAAAAGTCTGGCACGTCAACTCGAATCCTGAGGTGTGCTAACCTGAGGCTGTCGTTAATTCCTCAGATCTGTTTTAAAGCCTGCTGATATTGTTTCTTTCAGCAGTCGTACTCCTGCTGTGGAACACACGTCCCTTGTTTGTTATGTTTTATTGTCAATTTTAATTGCTTGAGTCCTTCAAAATACAGATGAAACCTGATAATTCTCACATTAAGGCTGTGTAATATTAAAAACATGTAAATCAGTGTGAATATTGTTATTACTATTCAATATTTGGCTATGTTAAATATCATTCTCAGTAGTATAGACCCACTTAAGTACGGATATTATTGAAAAGTTAATTTATTTCCATAACTCAATTCCCAAAATAAAATATTACATACAGACTGATTTTACTGGTAATATTTGACTAAAACAAAACCTTTTAATACGGAAATATGGGCTTAATGAAAATTATATTCAATGCCTGTTTAAAGGTTAATTTCAAAAGGTACTTTTAATCTGACAATCCACACTGGAATTAATATTTTAATTTATTGAACATGACACATCTGACAAAGAGCAACAGTTCCCAAGATACTAGAGGTGGCAGAGCTTGTCAGAAATGTTAGAATGACAGATCATTCTAGCTCTAATTCTATTTATCCTTTTTATAAATGATTACAAAATGTTAACTTTCTTCTGTATGCTCCTGATGCTACCTTTTATACTATTGCAGCCTCAATTAATCAGGCTCTTGTGGAGCTTCAGACTGTTTTCCATCACCTTCAAACTTTCCTCAACAATCTAAAGTTGCTCATGAGTCAAAAGAAGATGAATGACTATCTCAAAAGCTCTTTCTCAAAATTTAGTGCACAAAATACATTTGGAGATCAGACAGGAAAAAAAAATAAAGTGTAAGCTTAAAAGATTTTTGGGCATATGAATCGATGACAGTCTTTTTCACCTCATGTGGAACATCTGTTGAAAAAGCTCAAAGCTGACCTTGGCTTTTTATATCGACACAAATCCTGTCTGAAGCCAGACGTGAGGAAAAAAGCTTGCACAAACAACTTTCTGAATGCGTTGGCCTATGGAGACATTATCTTCATGAAAGCAGCTTTCTCAATTCTCCACTGTCTGGATACAATATTTCACAGCGCTTTACATTTTACCATGAACGCCACCTTCAGAACGCAGCACTGTGAACTTTACGCCCTGCTGTCATGGCCTTCACTAAAACAAAGGAGACAAAGACACTGACATATAACATTTACAAGGCTGTCTTGAACAAGTTACCCTTATATTCGCTTTGTCTAATCATGTCTGCAGTTAGGAGTCAACACAATACCCGCTTATCACATCAGCTTCTCTTCAAAGTGGACCAAATAAGCTCAGAAGTTTCTCTTGCACTGCACCATGGTGCTACCCTCAAGAAAACTTCAACAATCTATTTGAATGCACACATTTTAAACTGTTTTTAAAACAGTTTAAATAAAGATTGAAATTACAATCTTAAATCCTTTTTGAATTATTTTATGAGTTTTTAATCGTAATATAATTAAGTAAAAATGTCCCCTAGGATTTTATTTAGCTTACACTTGAGTGATTTTATGATGTTTTAATTGTCTGTACCTTTTAAGTATTGTTTGGTACACTGTACACAAATGTGTGCCTTTTAGCAAGGTCTCCCTGGAAAACAGAGATTTTATCTGAAATTAATTCCTGGTAAAATAAGGGTTAAATGAAATGCAATATAATCATCTGGTTGACATCATTTTTTATTTAGTACTGCTCTTGTGTATATTCCCCAATTTTATGCAGGAACTCCAAGATATATTGCAATGGTCAGGTGTGAGAGCTGGACAGAAATTGAAAAATAATTCAACAAAAGTTGCAAAAAACAAAGACCTTCAGAAAGCCAAATGAACTATTGATCAAGCACTAAAATGTTACAAGAAACTCGGACTCCTTTTACCCCATGCATAAAGAAAAATCACATTGATTCTCATTCCTGATGTTTGTTTTTAGTGGCTGAGAAGATGGTCAAGCTCATCTAGAGCAGTAGGTACAACGTATAACAAAAATGAAAAAAAAAGAAAAAAAAAAAAAGTGGGTTAATTGTAACCGCCATCAAACATTTTCCCATAGCATCTCAACTTTATATTTTCCTGATATTTTGCAGTTTGAACCAGGTACTGACAAACCCTCTGTGTCACTCTTACTTTCCCCTACATACATTTCAGTGCAGATTTCTTTCTGGACAATAGTGCTGCTATCTTGTCCTCCCCTACCTGATGATACTTGGTTCTGATTAGAGTTTTTACCTACATATCAAGGAGGAATTCTTATACTTTTACATCTTTTCATTTTACATTTTCCTCCTTCTCCCTTCTCTACTTCCTCAGTCTGAGAAAATAAACATTTTCCTCAGTTGGTGGGGTACATTTTGTTACACAGGCCTTTACATAACAGCTATTTGACTTGACACAGCCATTACAGTAACTGCATTTTAGTGGAAATGTGACTTTGCCTCCAACCTTTTTTGTGAAATTTATTTCTCCTAACATGGCTCACCACCCAGTCCATAAAATATGAGAAATGAAGTAGAAATAAAGTTAAAAGCAGAAAAACCTTTCTGCATAAAATCATATGGCACAGCCACATAGGTTAATCTCACCTTATTCCTTATAAAGTTTACTCTGTCCAACACTGTTTAACCATATCGCATCATCAATAAATGGTGCAGCTCTCTGCATTTCGTGTTGCTCTTTCTTATAAGTAGCTCAGGTTCTGGCCTCATAGTGAAATTAGGCTAATTCACCGTTTTAAATGTGTTCTTTTGTAACTGGATGAACCTGTGAATTTAATTGATTTGTAACCAGTCAATAGTATCAAAATTCTTAAACAGAAATTTACTACTGTACGCCATATTTAACTGAGTTATGGCTGCCCGTGAACAGAACACCAGTTTCTAAAAGCATGCATCTGTCAGAGTTAGAAATTTAGATAGCCACTAAAAGCCATGGGGTTCCACTTCCTGGTCTGCTTTTGGTCAGTTTAGATTAACTTCACTGTTTAAAATGTAGCTTGGTGCCGTTTGCTTGAATGGAAACCGATATACTGGGGCAAGCACTAAGCTCAAGTGTATTTAAGATTTATAAGGAAATAGAACAAAAATAAAAGTCAAGGTTTCATAAGGCTTCTTTGGGATAAGTTGAATATATTGTTGCCCAAGATTAACCACTTAAAGGGTCCAGTTCATATTTAGCCCATAGCTAGAAAAAAAAAATAACAGATGGATATAAATCAAACTGGGCAGTTTGAAAAATATAACTAGATGTTTTCTTATGGCGTCATCTGCTGTCAGATTTATGCATCCGTAAAATAATGACAGTAGTTTTTCTGATCAGAATGAGAAAACAGAATGACTTGGTGAATACAAGGATGGGCTTCTTCCACAAAAGCCCTCCCAGTCTGTGCGTCACCGAATCTACCTCCTGGCAGTAAACCCAACCTTGTTACAACAGGGGTTAGAGGCCGGCACTTACTTACCCCACACTTGCTGAGAGCGATGTACCACCACCTTTCCCTCACTGAACGGAAACTGCGACCACCCACGCAGCTCAGAACCTCCTCGTTGGTGTCGTCCTCCACCTGAGCGGGGGAAAGAAATGCAGAGCGTCTGGCGATGCAAAGAGGATGTTGTTATTCCAAACAGGGCAGCACATTTTTACCTCAGAGACATGCCAGCTTGTCACACTAGAGCAGGAACCGGAGATATCGAGATACAAGCACATTTCACACCTTGATATAGCCTGAAATGTTGCAACAAGATCTCCTAACCGAATCACCCTGACAGTCACACCTCTTAATGTAATAAACAACAAGGTTGTTGAAAAAGAGAGAGAAAAAAAAAAAAGAAATTGTGAGGCAGAGCGATCTTTTGGGATCAACAATAGAAACATGTAAATTAGTGGAATGTTATGAAAACACATTATGGACCATTAACTCTCACCTCCTCTCCATCTTCATCTCAGTTTATTGTTTTCCTATTTTACATATTTTAATGCCGTTTTGCATTCTAAAAGGTGAAAATCTGTTTAACTGTTTCATAATAAAAGAGAAGTGTCAGAGGTTAACTTACTGTACATAATAGAGAACAACTCCTGGATAATAGCAGTGTTTTTTTTTTTTTCTGTTTTTAAACATTTCATTTCCACTGTATTAATGCAGATGTAGAGTGTTTGCATGTTCTTACCGCACATCCTGACCAGGTGTAGCGGGTAGTGAGATTGATGACCTGGTTGTTTTCAGGCCTCAGCACTGCTTCCTTCTCATAGCAGTTCTATTGTCAGTGCACACAAAAATAAAACAAAACACATTTAAAGCTACTAAAACAAAAAAAAAAACTATAAATACATTTAGGCATATGTGGAGAGCAAGAAGATTTGTTGTCCTGGCAGGTAGAAATGCTATTACATTTGTGACTCTGTATTTAGCTGACATTCAGACATATCTCTGTTTGAAGATGTGAATTCAGCATTTTTTTTCTTCTTCATATTCAGTTATAATTTATTGCATTCGGAGAGAATACTTTTTTTTTTTTCACTGAACTGCAATGCGTTGGTATGTAAAAAGGTGTTTGTATTTTAAGAGTAATAATTCAAGTGCAGTCCAATCAAAACGTTACATAGATTTATATGGATGACTCAAAATGATACATGCATGTAATGTATACATATACCTGCAATACTATTTGGTTAAATTCCCTTAAAAAGTTGCAGAGACCGCACACAATTCTTGTAGCAGTCAGCAGGTTTCTGGAGCAAATCTGCCAAGATATTTAACCACTCTGCTTTTAAGAGAGCCATTATTTACATAGTCCATACATTTTCAATTGGTTGAGGTCAGGTTATTTCAGATGCATCATTCAGTGTCCTTCGTCCATTCCAAAGCCAATCTTGAAATGTGTTTTAGATCATTTTCCTGGTAGAACACTTAATTGTGTGTCTATACCCCACCCACTTGTACAATCCAGCACTACCACTAGGAATTGAACAGACCCTGAGCTCGATGCGTCAACCACTGTAATTGACACTGGGTACTGTTTACTTTGTTCTAAAAGCTTCAAATTGACATCTCCCAACATTACACTTGTCATTGTGTCCACATAGCTCAAACTTTATCTTTTTAATAAGCATAAAACTTTCACGAGACAGTATTCGACCAGCTGCAAACTGTATTTTATTTTTTTTATTATTTTTGTCCTAGTTCTCAATAAAAATCATTTAGTTGGATGCTGCGTTTTTTGACCACCAAGAAAAAATAATAGCTGAAATAAATTAATAATGGCAAAGTATTTCTAAAGCATCAATGTGGATGAGTAGCGCATGCAAACCTTTAACCAGAAATGCATTAACCTATTAATATAGAAATAGGTAATACATACTTTTGTATTGGTATTTGCTTTCTCAACCCAAAACACACTTGTTTATGCACATATCAATCTCTGAGTGATAGATTTGTTCATGTCTGAGATCTTTAGATTTATCCAAACTGCTCTGTAGAGAGTAAAAAACAGGAATGTTTGATCCTGCAAATGTCTGCAAACGAAACGGGAATAAATCACGTTTACTGCTATAACAAAAAAAATGCTGCAATGTTGTGATCGACATAAGCAGGTGCTTGCATTACAAAATTGTTATTTCTTAACAGTGGTGCCACTTGCAAAAAATATATATATTTATATAACTCAGTCTGCACCACAGGGCAGGATATACACAGAGTTCCTATGGTACAGTGTCACTCTTCTCATACAGATGTGATCCAGAGATCACATCCGAGAAGAGATGTGATCTCTGTAAGTGACTAGATATATCTAACACGCTATCAGATCTGTCAGGAGACATAAGGCATAAGATTGCAGGACCAACTGAATGACTTCAGTACATGAGCTCCGAAATGAAAGAAATGCATGTCCACATCTTTCTTCTTTTAAACATTCTTAACATGCCGAATCATTTCAGCAGAGATTTTTCTCTGAAATTCAACTTGCAAACTGCATGAACATGAAATGAAGAACAAGTTTAACAGGATAAGTTAGTAATGTCTGGATATTTAGAAATAGTTAAATCATGAGGTGTGAAAGTCATTTAACATCGATTTAAAAATAAAACTAGATTGTACTACATCTAAGGCAGCTCCATAATGGAAGGATAAAACATTTAAAATCTATCCACTTTGTCCTTTTGAAGGCAAGGATCGAAACGTCAGATCTTAAATAGGCGTTAAATTAAACTTCTGCAGCAAAGGCATAAGATTGTTTCTCATTTTGTGTTGCAGTGATTTAGCATTTTAATACTATAATAATCACAAACTCTGGTACTGAGTTTGAGGCATTGTATTGCATTCTTTTATATAAAGCATCTAGCTAGAGCTGGAAAAGATAAGGTTAATTGATGGTAGCATTAGGGAATGAATACTTACTACAATTGTAAGAGAATGCAAGTGAAACTAATGAGTTCTCCCCCTGTGGTTTACGGGCTAGCACTTAAAAATAGGGCAAGAAACTCAGCCTGGGAATGCTTTTTTTTTTTCCTAGAAAGCAACCATTTCATGTGTTCTGGACATCTGTTCAGTAACCAGGGGAGAAGGCCTTGAAGCAAACTCAGGAAATGCAGGAGAGATTTCATTTTATCTGGTTTCAAAACAACTCTGTCTTCCTGGAGCTGGCTGAATTTGGAGGCTACAGAAAGAACTAGGGATCTCTGTGTCAATTGTTGACTCATTTACTCCAACCAACTAATGCATTTTTCCTTTTTAATATTTTCACCAGCAATCCTCTGGCCCAGATTCAAAAGAAAAGAAAAAAGAAAAAAATAGACCTTTGAATTTTTTCTTATAGCTGTTTTTGCCAGAAAGATAAAATGTGTAATGTGCAAATTTGCAAATCATTATGAATTTCTTTATTTTCTGATGCAGGAACAAGACTGTCGTGTTTTGTCATGTCTTAATCAATAGTCCTTATTATTTTTGACTTTGTCGGTCTTTTTTATCTGTGTAGTCAGTACAGCAGGCCAAGGCTGCAAATTAAATAAACAAGATGATGAAAGTGGACAAGCTAATCAACAGCATTTGTTTCTTTTTTTTAAAAGGAACCAATCAAGGAAAGACCAGACAGGATTTGAGAGTTGCATCATCCTTGAGTAGAGCATCTTTTATATGCCAATTTTCACCTAAGAAGCCTTTAAAAATTACCATGAAGCTAGAAACCTGTAAACATTTTATACAGTTGCTGATAATCTCACACTTCCACATATTCGGTTGTTTCACACCAAAATTTTTCAGGCATGAAAAGGAACCATTTGTCAGGGAATGGACTAACCATTCATACCTAAATTTGAGAATGATTTAAAGTAATTTTATGAAATATACTTGCAGTTTTTTATTAGAAGATGTGTTTAAAAGACTCCAAAATGTAACACATAAATTGGGAGAAGGTCACTGATTGGCAGTTTAGTTCGATTAAGGACCATGATCACTTGTTGTTGCTTATGATTCATTACAGTTGACTGGCTCAAATGTGAATCAGCACCTCAATTAATGGAACCAAGTATTAACAGGTTATTAAAATATTCAATATTTTGTCATTTTTATGATTATTTATCTGCAGCAAAATAACTATCTACCAAGAGACGTAAAATAAAATGCATCCTTCAATATATGGCCACAAAATGGAAGCAGATTAAATTGGATTGACTATGTTAGGTTATGTTAAGCAGGAGATACATTGTGTCATCTTTGGTATTTTTAGCTAAAGAAACGGGAACAAATTGTGTAGATAGCCTATATAGGTCTGTTACTACATTTAAAACTTCTTAAAGAAAAATCTTGAGCAACTTTTGCCTTTGCAAAAATGGATCAAGACACTTGTTATGAAACTATAAATAAACAGGTAATGAGATTGCAATTTTTAAATGAAAGCTTAGGGAAAATTCTTCGACTGGGAAGAGAAATTGACATCATTCTATTTTCATCATATCACTGAGAATTTCTGCTAGAAACTGACAGCTAGATAGAAAGTTTGCAGACCTTAGGTCCAGGTTGAATTGTTACAATTAATGTCGCTACTTATTCGATGCCAACAGACATGAATTCTTCTCTTTTATTCTATCTTATAGTCTAGCTTGTAATCTAGTGGGTAGTCGGCGCCTCACCTTCTCTGGCTTCTTGTACACAGCTGGCCACTGAGAGCTGTCATCAAAGTAGAGCAGGATGTTCTGACAGCAGCGCGACTGCACAGAAGGGAGACAGAAACAGAAAGGGAGATCACACTGGGGTGGTACATCGATCAGAGATATCACAGAGGTGATTTGACGTGATAACAGTGCAGAACTGGCTCAAGCTAAAACATGTAAAGCGCTGCAAGAAGAGGCTGATATGTTGGTTAATTCATTAAGAGGAAATGAGGAAAGAAGGAGATGCAAAAAGAGATGTAGTCTGGTAATAAAGGAGAAGGAGAAGGAGATGAGGGTGTGAAGTCAATACAACAGTATTGTGATATCGGTTAATATAATGAAGTGAGATAGAATAAAAGAGAAAATGAAAAAACTAATTGAGTGGAAGATACTTTGGAAAGAGAAATGGGGGCAAAGAAGACAAGTACGTTCACTTTGCTAGATGGTGTGGTAAGCCAAGCTAATGTGGAAAAACACTGACATTACAACACAATTTAAAAGACAAAACTCAAATTTATAGGTTGGAATAAAAACTATTCTTCTCAATAAAACCATAAATTAGATTGAATGTTAAAGGATAAATATTTTCCCTACAAAAAAATCATTTTAAATGTCAGAGCAGCAACGCGTTTTGGTAGAAATATAGTTAGAAGCACATTTTGCAACTGTGTTGCATCACCTCATATTTTTGTATCACTGTGAGCTTTTGACAACCAAGAAAAGTAATGGTTATATTTTAAAAGCAAGTAATATTACTTCAGATTTTAATTTCTTCACCCTTAAAGAGTTTTTTTTTTTTATTGTGTGTCTGAATGCACTTATGTATGTAATGTATAAAAATTATTTTCAAAAAGAGCCAAGGATTTTAGTCTCAAGATTTGGTTACAATATTATCGTCCTTGGACAACTTCTACGAAAACATTGTGTTTTTCTTTAAGCTAAATATTTCTTTAAGCAGATATTTTACTCAGACGAAACCTAGCATTAGCAGTCCTACCTTTGGGTAGCGAAACTTAAAATCCAGCCGACCAAACTCTGTGAGAAAGCAGAAACGTGTGAGGAAAACCCAGTCCTGCAAAGAGAAGAAAACAATAATCAGACAAATGAACAAAATCAGTAAAATAAAAAAGCTGCTCAATAAATGCTAAAATATTGTACTCATTTGGAAGTAAGAGCAAAGATGTAAAAATGGCATTTGTTCATCGCGAAGATGCAGCTATGCACCACCACTGAGGATGCTCTGTCTCTTCTGCTCTTAATGCCTGAAACATGTTTAGAAATAATTGTTGAGGAGTATTCTGCATATACAACCAACAGATAATGAACATTGGATAATGAGGCCAGCCTTGTTTATGGATCTCTTTAACAAACATTTAGACACAGCAAGTCTAGCATTTACATGCTAACATCAATGAACATGGTCTCATGTTAATCATGTCATTCTTCTGGTTTCTCTTAATAGTTGGTAAGCATTAAAGCTTGTTGCAGCTCAGCTGACGGAGTTCGAAACATGATTTAAATAAATTCTTACATTTATTAAGAAGAAGATTTCCACTTCATTAGATAAGTCACATTAGCATGCTTTGAAAATGTAATAAATGTTCCTTGATACAAAGTCAATTTTGTTTTAGGGCTTGAAATATTTTGTCAAATAGTCTGTAATAGTAAAAATCCTTGATAACTGATTTTCAAACCAAGCTGATTCTTATGTCTTGCAGAAATAATAAGAATAGGCTTTGAACACTCGTAATATGCGAATGAATTCATACTTTAAGAAATGAAATGAAAAAAAGGCATTAGCTCAGCAATGACTCCTGTTTTCTTAGCCCTACTTTTAGCTCTGCAGTAGTTCCAGTGATTATATCTTAATGTTACTGTGGATGTTTTGTTAGGCTAAAAATATTGAATGAATCAGTCCGGGTAAAAACAGATAACATCTGGCATCTAGTTGACTACTGATTAGATGAATTAAAAATAACCTCAAAGACAACAAATCTGAACCAAACTCTTGACAATAATAGCATGAAAGTATTTAAAAGAAAAAAAATGAATTGTGTACATCATACGTGTCAAATTTTTCATTAAATTTTATTTTAGTTAGAAAACAAGATGTACACACACACAGGGGGCTAAAAAGTACAAAAGAAGGAAGAGGAGGCTCAGGGAAGAAAGACAATAAAACTTGGTATAGTTGTGTGGGAGCAATAAAGAAAAAGATTGAGAAAGAGAGATATAACAGCAGGGAAGAGCTTCAGGATTGTTAAAAAAACGGTGCTAAAAATAAATGTGAAAAGGGGGTATAGAGGTAGAGGCAAGAGGTTAAACATTTAGAGAGGGTAAACAAAGAAGGTATTAAGGGACTGCTGTGCATGCTAATGTAAAAAAATACCTGCCTGTCCCTAATATTATTCAGCCATCGACTTGGCAGCATGAGACCAGATAATAGTGCTGATGGTGTGTTTCACTTAGATTACATAAGGCACTGCAGCAGTGTTGGCATGGTAGATCAGTCACTAGTGGCTTTACATTATATATATATCCTATACTGTACTGCTAGGGACAGATGAACTTTCTGTAGATAAGTGTTGCGGTGATGAATGCAGCACATGGACTAAATAGTCAACCGTATGTGCCATTTACACACAACCTTTCCATCTGGATGACTGTGGAGCCCAGCTGAGGTGGGAAGAGTAAATGAGGGGTAAACCAGAAGAAGACATCTAATCTTTCTGTCCTGAAAATTTCATGCAAATAACAGTTTTCTCATATTTACTAATAATGGAGAGGCTTTAAGCACTCTGTGTGCAAGCCTCATAAGACAATTATCAGTATCTTGAGTGCTTGTTATCAAAAGGGTGGCATTAGCATTAAATAATATAACAAATCCCCTAATGTTCATATTTTCCATTTTATTTATTCATCTTTTCTGATCTTAAAACAATTTTGATAAAAAGAAAAAATAGGGCACCATCTTTTTTGTTATGCATTTTTTTTAATCACAGTTGGAATTATCATTTTAAGAATGTGGTCAATTTTCTTATGTGATATCCAGACAATGTTCAAACAAAATCATGTTTATTTTCCTTAAAAACATAAGTATCTTTCAGAAAAAGAATACCTGTAAGCCAGGACTTGGACACCTTGAAATACCTCTGTGCATTTTCTGAAAGAACCAATGCAGTCAGAGGGGATGAAGTCACTCTCTGCCGTCGAGCCACTGATCTGCCAACTGAGGTAGTAATAGCAAGCTTATCTAAGGGTTAACCATCTTTTTGATAGAAATGCCTGATACAGAGATCATTGACAGGCTTTGCAACCAACTGGCTGCTGGATTTAAGACAAAAACAAAGCAGGAGCACCGAGGTGTAGTGTGTTACATACTTTCCTGTTTGCAATAACACAGGGGACAGGTTGCAAAGAAGATTACAGAGACAGACAGGACTAACGTTAGTTTCCTCTGCTGTGGTGATACTTGGAAAAAAAAAAAAATCAATGAAGCAAACCAGGATTCATGTTCAACGTCTTAGAAGAGGATATCTGACCACTCTTGTACCAAGCTGTCTAATCAACCAATAGATTCATATTAGCATCAACACCATGTGTAGTGGGTAATCTTTCAGATGGGAGGGAGAGCTCGATGGAGCGTTTTCCAGATCCCTACATTTTCCAGGTGAGAAAGACTGCAGTCTGCTGTGATAGGTGCATTCTAAAGTATGTGAATGAAACTGATTAAACGAGATTGATTAACAACTGCTGCAGCATTCATCCGTGACATTTCAATGGGAACAACACACTACAAAATAATTTCCACTTAACAAAAATTCTATTTTCATTTAAAAATTGCAGTCACAGATAAATTTAATAGAGGACATTGAAAAAAATCATTTAGTCACAGTGCAACACGGATTAGCTTTAATTACAAGCAGAGTTCTAGGTGGACCAATCTGCATGCACTGAAACAGACTGCAGAGATTTTCCAGAACAAAAATAGACAGGTTTTCAGTGGTATTGACAGGTGTTAGATGGATAGAGAGAGACAAGCTTGTTTCAACATCAAACATATGCTATGGAGCCAGTCTGAAATGGGTTCTGTTTCACTCAAATATCACCCTTGAGAGATGGCAAGGTAGGGTGTGCTGCTAACTAAGACCCATTATCTCAGAGTAGTAGCTAGCCAACTGACTGAGTGGCTTCCTCTTCCTTGGTGAAGGAAATCTGTATCTTTTATTATTTTTGAAAGGTCAAGACAAAAGTAAGAAGCTTTCTTGGAATCTGTGGGTTTGGTTAAGAATGACCTAAAGTTTAAGTCACCAAAACTTGTTTCTGAATTTCTTTTTTGTTATAAGTAGTCCATTAACACATGTCCTATTTAAACCTCTAAGTGGACGTTACACCATGATTCCCAACATCAATGAATGTCATGTTTTGTATTCCTTGTGTAGTATCATGGGCACAATATCCTGAATATTCCATGTGTTTCCCTGTTTTAATTCACATGGATAATTCAATTACCTTTGCAGTTTCTCAAGTTCTGTACAATCTGGTTGTTGATATCAAGCAAAATGGAGAACATCCAACATATGCAGAACATAGTGCACTGATGATTGCAAAACACTATCTGCATGAATGCGCTGGCGACTGAAGACATAGAAGTTATGTCTCCAGGTTCTTAGTGAGAGAATGCTGAGAACATAGCAGGGGCATCTTTGTTGGAGATGTTAAATACAACCCACCTCTGAGCAAAGTTCCAATATGCAAAGGCATGCTGGTGACAGTAAGTGGAATATTTTCTGCAATTGATGTATTCAAAAAGAGCAACAGGCACAAGATAGATGATACTGCCAGACCCAGAGGTGAGAAACTTATTTTGAATGGTTAATCCAGCCTAAGGAGGAGTCCTACAGAGCTCGATAAGGATGTAGGACCCCGGAGGAGGGGGCATGCAAGTACAGGCAGGCAGAGTAGCATTCGACTCACGCAGGAAAAACTACGGTGTGGGAAGAGTTTAGTAATGCTAAGAAGCAGGATTTTCAATTTGCTTCAAGGAGATTCTGGCAAAAATGCCAGTCAGGGGAAACCATGAATCATTGCACATTTACTGCTGTAAAGATGCTTTGTTGACCCCATTTAATGATGCAGTCCAGTAATGGAATAAATGCTTATTTCACAGAAATTAAAGACTCTATCACGTGGCTGTTTGTTCCCATCTGCTATTCCTAAAGGAAAAGATCTGGTAGCAGTTAGTGAAGAGTTGAACATGAGGTCCAGCTCGAAAGCATGGAAACAAACTGGATTATCATTAAGTGAATCTGTCTGTGACGGACCTGAAGCCAGTTCAAGGTGCTTTCTGCCACTGCCACTCTGAGGGCTGCAAATACACAGCAGCCACTCCACCACCCACAAACTGGTATTGGGACTAGGCAAAAATAGAGACAAAAACAGAATATCTGTCTTGCAGTATGTTTTCTGTTACATTTCTTCCAAGATATTTACAGTGCTGAAACACAGGTAACAGGAAAGCATCTTGGCTCATATCTAAAAACATAACATCATATTGTTTATGGCGCCTGCTTCACAGTGGGAACCAGTCTCTGTTGATGATTCCCTCGCCTCTTTTTATTTTGCTTTCTTTGGGACATTTCTGAGCCTCCCCATTTTGAGCAGTGGGTGGGTTGCATCTCTCAAAGATCCGCGTTAAGTGAACTTTGACAGAAAACTTTCACATTAAATACACTGTTGCAGCTACACCTGACAGCATTGTGCGTGACTTGTTTTTTTTTCCTAAAATAGAACCTCTTTGAAACAAGCTACATTTTACCTTTTCTTTTTTATTCCATTGGTTCTCGGTTACAAATGCGTCTCAAAAGTTAGATTTCTGTCCCAAGAAAGTCCCACACATAGTTGGATTTTTTTATATCCATCTTAATCAATGTGAACGATTTTGTGTTTTTAGATTACTTTTTAAGTTGCTTCAAGTGCAATTCTTACCTGGTGGAGTGAGAATCTAAACATACTTCAAATGCAGCTTTTCCCCTTGAGCAAAAGGAAGAGGGACCAACTTGGGGCTGCTTGATTAAATAATAAAACAAACCAAGTGTGCCTAGTGGTGTTCAAACCTTATTGTTATCTTTTTGAGCTCCAGCAGAAAATATTTCACTGTAGGCTGAGACAGTAGAGTGGAAAGATTGTATTACAGATGCAGTCCTACTACATTATGCCACCCACTCCCAAAAGTTAGATATGAATAAATAAGTAATCTGTTCTGCAAAAACAAAAATAAAACTATTTTCTTGGTGGAGTGTGGAGGATGAATGTTGGAACTCACAAATCGAGGGAAAAAAACCTGGCTATGTATCAGTGGATCCGTCTGCATCACTTGGGAGAAAGACAGTGGGTGAACAGACTGTGGCTCAGGCAGGTATTTTCTTTTAGTATCTATTGAGCTCTGAGCAGACGCCTAACCTCTGTGATCCAACTGATGATGCTCAAGTCCCTGCAGCCTGTTCCTGCTGAGCTCCAGTCTTTTCTCCTCCACACTTCTGTAGTTGACACTGATTGGTGAATCTTTTCTAATCAGGGGCAAATGGCAGGTTTAAAGCAGGATAATCTGACCTGACAGACTGAAAACAAGGATATACGAGGGGGTTTATATGTGAAAGGAATATCTGTACAAACCCTCAAACCTTCAAATGGTTTAAAAAGATAAAACAACAAAAAAAAAATCAGACTGCATATTATTGGGCAAGGGAAGTTTATTTCTAGGTCCCATTCACATACAAGGTAATTCACAGTGTTTATAGGGATACACAATATAGTGTGAATATACCATAATTGCCATATAAATGTGTTCAAAAATTAAAGGGCTGATGGAATCCAATAAATGTTAGCTAATGTATCCCAAGGGTTATGGACATTCATTTTACAAGCTAATATTGGAAATAGACTCACAGCAGCAGATGCTTACACCGGACACATTGCCCAAAATGCTAGAGGAAACAGAGACCAAAGCAAAGATAGGAAAGAGAGTAAAGGAAAAAAAGAGGCACTTAGCATAACTGATATCATTATCTCAATATTTACCAATGTTATCACCAGTGCTATATTTTTTAGAAGAAAACCCAGGTATAAATTTTTTTTTTAATTAAAAGTAAGTAATGAAAAGTAAGCTTCGTCTTTAATGTTTACAGTAGCTTTCCTATAATGTTCCTGAGATCAAGAAGACAAAGGCTTCTACCTACCTCAGCTTTTCAGAGAATTAGTCCCAGAGCTGAGGAGCAAAGACACTAAATGTTGTCTCTCCTTGTTAAACCCCTTCCTGGAAACTGATGCTTTTCACATGACAGATAACTCCAAAATGTACTTAGGTCCACTCAGTGCCTTATGCAACATTCACAAGATTTTATAGTCCTTTTATAAATGCCCATGCAGTGAATTATTCTCTGGTGTAATGTGAGCCATTTTCCAGGTGTTAGTCAGGACTCTGGCAGGAGAATTGTGGACGAGCTGAAGCTGCTCAATTGATTTTTAAAGTTTTTTTAAGTTTAATTCTGTGGTTTGAGCAGTTGGGTAGTTGATTGCATGGTTAAGTGCTAGGTTTAAATCTTGCCCAATGACCTTTCTGCATTGGGATGGCATGCAAGGGTTCAGCATTTTTTTTCCCTTGTTGAATCACAGTTGTGAAAGAAAAATGTAAATCTCAGAAAGCAGAAAGATTTAGAAATGAGTAGCAATTACAGTCGTCTATTAGTCAAAATGAGCCTCTTTTCAGTGGAAATCTGGATTCCTTCTGTGATCCGACAACAGAAATAGAAAAGTATATGAGAGGGAAGCTTTTGTCTTTTTTTTCTCTCAAAACACAGCTATGTAAAAATGCAATATATAGTCAAGCATAGAAGCAGAGAAACAAATTATGCTTCCCCCCCCAATACATCTAAGGATATGTCAGTCAGCAACCCTTGGTGTGCATATGTAAATTCATATTTTATTTATTTAGTTACTAGACAGGTTCCTGGGAAGTTCAGGTTTAGGATATCTATGTGAGAATGAGACGGCTGCCTCATTTAAATTTCAAGACAGTGGATCATTTCACCAGATACTGATCACCTCCTTCTGGCATCTTAAGAGACAGTGTGTTCAGTGATGCTTTCTCACATACAAAGAAATAAAACAATCTTGTGGGTATCTAGATGCAATAAACATGAGTCAAAGTAGAAAATGAAAACATTAGTATTCTCTATGTTATTCAACCATAGGAGTGTAATGTGGTCTTATACCACAAAGTCTTGCAAATTCAAACTCCTCAATACTTTTGCCTTAAGTGAAATTTGTGTCAAAGTGTTATCCATGCAAGCATTATATTATATTATATGGGGTGTGCTTTAAGTTTAACACCCTGTATCCTTATTTAATGTCCTTATTTTGAAGTAAGAAACTAAGAATTTTCAGTTGTCCTGTTCTGTTGACAGCAAAAAGTGCTTGCCGTGCTATCTGACAGCAGAAGCTTACAAAAGCCCTGAAGAAGTGTCTACAACTCTTAAATTGTTCATATGACAGAATTTCAAGTCTGCCCAAAAACTAGTGGCTCCAAATTGCTGTGAATACCAGTCTAGTGTATCTCGATCAAACCTGAACCACGTCATTCTACATAGAACAAAAATAATATGAACCACAATTTAAAACTTTTGAAAGTTTAATTTACTTTTTGGTAACACAAAAAGGATCACTCTCAAAGTTTGTTTAGCATTAGGACTGCTTAGAAATTAGAGAAGTTTAAATATATTGGCATCTTGTTTGCTAGTGATGGTAGGAGTGAGCGGGACATAATTAGACTGATTAGGCCCTTGTCTGCAGTAATTTAGGAATTGCTCCAGTGTGTTGTGATGAAAGAAAGATGGAAAATAAATGTTATTACTCCAGGTACAACATTGCTTATAGTAATGAGAAATGGATCATGACTAAAAGAATGAGATCCTGAATACAAGCGGCTGCAATCAGCTTCGTCTGGAGGTTAACGAGCTCAGAGTTAGAGTCACGGTGAGGAGGTCCGCCATATGCTGGACGCCTGAGATGGAGTAACTGCTCCTCCACATCAAAAACAGTCAGTTGAGGTTGTGGAGGGTATCTGGTCAGGATGCCTCATTGACACCTGATTTTTAGAGGAACAAGATGGAGGGCCTTGTCCACTCTGGCCAGCTTCATCTCCGTCAGCAGATCTTGCACAGCTCTTCTCCATTGTGGGTTCTCATTTCAAGGGTGGTACAAGCCCCGTCCAGATGCCTGCATTCACTTACTGGCCCATGAGTAAAGTCATTGCAAATTCCAAACAATATTTCTCATATACTATTGGACCAATGGACATGCCATCTGCTATCACATAGCTGTACAGTGTGGAGGAGTGCAATTATAAAATTAATCACAAGAAGTGCGCCAGAAGCGCATGCATTAACTTTTGGAGCAGAGTACCGGTGTTTTTGCAGCCCTGCAAGCAGATCGTCTCTCTGAAGAACGAGGCAGCAATGAGGAAGAGAGAAGCGGTGCAGCTGTGGTCAGCGTTCTGTTAGCGATACAGTTTTGTGTTGCTGGTGTGAAACTCCAGAACTACATAATTTTAGTTTGGCATGACATTCACTTAATTTTGTGTTTGGAATTTTTAAAAATGAAGTTCATGTTTGGATATTGTCTTAAATCATTTGACTGCATTACCTAAATACAAACGGTTGCACGTTTAAAAAATAAAGTGCCAGGATACAGACATACTTATATGTATAACAAAACAAATATAAGTATTTATTTTGTTATGTGAATTGTTTTTATTATATTTGGATGTGCGATGAATTTAAATAAGACAACATAAAATATCTGGGGGTTTTTAGTCCATCAAAACCAAAATGGAAAAAATTTCTCCATTGCCGAGTGTCACTGCAAGCTTCATTGGAGAGTTGTCCACAACCGCTGCACATTCGCATCCCGCCCACATTCCCATATGCACACCCACAACAGTGAGGAACAGACCGTAATGGAGACGCCCAGAAATGGTGTTGAACCAAACTCCACATTAACTGGCTAGAGAGAATCGACAATGGAGAAACAGCTTTAGTTTCTAGACAGGAGTGACTTGGAAAGTTCCAGTTGAGGTGTGTATGACCTTTGCCCCTGCAGTCCAATCGAGACGATGGAGGTATAACTGGGTAGTGTTACATTCTATCTGTGCATATCTCATCTGTCTCCTGCAGATTGTTGGATATATTAAAAAACTTTTCTTGTTTATTCTGAAATTGAAAAAGAATTTAAAGAAAGCCTTTTTATTCACAGCCACACAGAAGAAACTGTAGCATATTTTTACCTCAACGATCCGCTTCCTTATTAAAGGAGAGCTTCTGGTCCACTCCTATGAACTTTGAATCTCAGAACGACCAACAAAACACCTCCTACACCATTAGACTGCAATTACCTCCTTCCAGCGTTCTCCCCTACATAAACAAGCCCTGTAATTTCTGTGCTGAGAAATAAAGTGCAACTAGAGCAACATAACATAGCCAGCTCCGTTGCCTCCATATATCACTACAAACAGAACCGCAGCCATATTTCAGCTACTGCCAGCCAACTCCAGCGCCTGGAGCTGCTGGGTTATAAATTCAAGGGAAAAGCCGGGGACTCATGCCGACCTCGGAGCATCGTCTGTAAGGCGACGCTTAAGGCTGTAGCCATGACAGCAGAGGGAAGAACTGACCCAGAGATGAATCCCTGCAGTGAGCCGAAAGGGGTTGTCAAGGTTGAGGTGGTGGAATGGAGGAGGGGGCGGGGGTGTATCATTTAACACACCACAGGCTGGGGCTATGAAAGACCCCTTTGTTAGGGAAACAAACACAAAGAATTAGCGACAAACATCTGTCAGCCAAACAGAGGCGTTTTTCACAGGCCTGAAACATGCAAGCCCACCACCATCCAAACACAGTTAATTCATGCTCCCTTTGCCTCACTCTTCAACTCCAGTATACCTTCATTTACAGCTGCCATAGAAACCTCAAAGGACATGCCTTCACCTACAACAAACATCAATTTTTATTCCGTCCTGCTCTTTTCCATTTGCGCTCAAGTGTTTTTCAACTCAATTCCTGGCGGAAGCACATGCTTCTGACAATGATGTTCAAAGCAGTAAATTAGTTTGACTTTGTTCCAATATGAGCAAATTCTCTGTGCTTTTCATACATACAAACAAGGCAAAACAGTGCCACTTGAGCGGTGAATACACACATTTATAAACTGAAAGCAGAGGAATCAACTGGTTATTATCCTCATTCATAATTAATCGCAACGGCTTAAAAAACAGCAAATCCACGGCTAAAATCACAACTGTCTGGCTAACCTTTTCTCAACTGAAACGGACGCTTATTAATTGAAAATACTAAATTTGATATGAATTCAGTAGCTGCTGTTGAATGACAGAATTGTTTCTGTTGCTTTCAAAATGAAATGGATGGAGGCATTCACGAAAAGAGAAAGTAACATAAAACTTTGAGAAAAAAAAAAATCTGTTAGAAATTTCAGTCCCTGGATGTAGTCTTTAATATGCAGCCAGAGGAGCCACTACTCTTCAAGAAAGGCTTTGAACAGGATTTTGGAACCTAGCTGCAGGGATTTGCTCCCTTTCCGCTGCAGGGGCTTTAGAGAGGTCAGGTGCTGATGTCAGGCGATAAGGCCATGCTTTCAATTCGGCCTTCCACTTCCTCCCAGAAGGTATTTGATGGGGTTGAGGTCAGGTTCTGTGCACACCAGTTAAGTGTTTCTAAAACAAACTCAAAGAGCTTTCTGTTTTGGACATGGCGTTATGTACTGGGAACTGACAAAAGGAAAGAGCCCCCTCCAGTTGTTTCTTTGCTGTTGAGGATTGGATGTATAACTTTTACCAAAGAAAACATGAGCTAAAATTATAACACAAACCAAAAAAGGAACAGTTTCCCAAATATGAGGATTTGCGCACTTTTACGTTTCACACTGTCGGTCTTAGAAAGCATGCAGTTTGATGGTGACACTAAGGCTTGAGGAAATTTTATGCACATTTATTAAGAAAGCAGAGCTGATTATAAAAATGTTTTAAAAGGCTAAGACATTAATCCATATTTGCTGTCCTGATCAAAGCCTTGGAAAAGCTGCTCGATGTAGTTCAGGTATTTTCTGGCTCAAACAGATCATATGACCCGTTTTAGTTCATCTGAGCTGAGCTGTTTACATGAAATGTAAAACAACATGAAGACCCTGCATTTTTGTTAGATAACTAAGGTATAATGATTATGTTGAACTGTTTATTTATTTGTATGGGACAAATCCTGCATGTTGTTCAGAGTGTGCAGCTGTCTTAAACTGGAAATGATTTTGTTATGGGTGCGTATCCCTAGAAACAGACAATGATGGTACGGTTGTAGACAAAACCAATGGCAACGCTGATTAGAAATTAAATCAGTTAACTGGGTGTGGTTTACTGATGAATGATTATAGCACAATTTGCTACAGATTACACTGGTTTTACCTGCGTAGTTTTACAAACTGTTTGACAGGATAACATGAACATTAATATAGGTCTAGAACATGAGCAGGCAGGATTCAAATTTTGGAAAATTATCCTGCTGTGCATGGATGAAGGTCAGTGCTCAATATTTAATATGACTAATGCAGCCTTGAAAATATGGAGGAGAAATATTCCATTAGGGCTGTGACCAGAAGATGGTCAAAGCCATCAGTGGTATCCTCTGCTGGGGCTTGATGCCTTGTGATCCAGCATGACTCCATCTATGAGCTCTGCTGGTAATTAAGCAATGAGTACGTCCTCAGCCCTGACGGTGCTAAAAAGGGCATCACTGCTGATCAACAGAGAGGGCTAAATGAAACAGGAAGTGTGTGAAATGCAACAGGATAAATAAAATAATTTAAGCGTTGTGAGAACTATGCTGCTGTACGTTTAGGGGTGTACATATTTCTGCTTTTATGGAAATCTTTTGTTATTAAAGAAATTACTTGCTTCACAAAATTACAGTTTACCTCATTCAGTTTATTGTGTTTTTTTCTTCATTTGATTTTTTTTTTATCTGTGACTTAATGAAATATTCTATAAAGGGATGATGAGAAAAAATCGATTGTTGTGATTTTTTGTCATGTTTAAAGTCACTGATCACTTTTGCAAACAGAACCGAAAATATGAACCAGATACAGTTTTACTATAAAATAAGTATGTTTGCTACTCAAGCCTAATTCTTGTCCTGTTTGTTATCGTTGGGGCTCCTCTGACTGTGGGTCAAAATGCATTTCTCTGGCAGATCTAAGGAGATCCTTACATCTCAGCAGTTCCAGTGTTCAGATGGCATATTTTTACACCTTTAAAAATTGCTTAAAGTTCATTTGGCACATTTTTAAAAGACCATCAATAGGAGCTTAGTTTATCGTAAAGGTTGCCAACTGTTTGTCTCCAACAGTTTTCATAAGTATTTTTTAAGTGGATTCAAAGCTATAAGTCAGACTCTTTTGTAAGATCAGCCAAATTATCTTTAGAGTAGCGAGCTACAGAACACGTCATGATCAGTTTCCTATTTTGTTGTAAATTGTTATTTGACCCGAGATAAAATCCCAAAAACAAGGTTCCATGCACAAGTACCTCCGGTGGCATCGCATAAAGCAACATTTTTCTAAGTAGACCTATTTGTAATTTTATTAATTTCCCCTCTTTATTTAAATGTCCTTAAATCAAATGTCTCCATCAAAACATGTTGGATGCAGATACACGTTTCAGTCAAAACACTGAATGGATTTCAGTAATATAGGAGCATAATAACTCACAGGGAAGGGGCATTTTGTGAAAAAATACTGCAGTAGAAAGTAACAATTAAATTCATGACCAAAGATCTTCATTGAGACAGATATAGTCTGGGTAGTTCCTCCTATTAAAGTCCCAAAGATTTTTCCTGCAGAACTGTTGCATCACCTGCTGCTTCTGCAGAAAATAATTGCCAGGGAGACAAACAGGGGTCATGGAGTTAACCTCTGGCATAAGAACATAAGGCTGGACCTTGTGCAGCTCAAATGGTTTAGTATCAATGTCAAAATGTCTCAGAAGTAGCTCTTCTTCTGCCACAGTGTGTTCAAATATTAACTATATCTTCAATTCTTGTGCATCTTGTAAACTCATGTGCCCAAATACAGAATTAGAAGAATTAGTTGGGTTTTACTCTCCAGAGTTCTTCCCCAAAATATATTTTCTGAACTTCTGCAGCAGAAACCCATCCTTCATAATGGAAGGTTGGTAGGTTATTGCTATTGTACACTGAATAATGAAAACTATACACTACTCTATGATGTCTTTAATAGCTGACATAATGTTCAAAAACAAGAATGCACTAACCTGAAAAAGACAGACTTAAGGAGGTCATATATCAGCTACTCAACGCAAGGATATTTAAAAGGAAATCTAAATAACTGTCAAATATGTCTGCAGAAGCTGTTGCATATAGTAGATGTAGTAACTTATATTTCTGTTTATTCAATCACAATTAAAGTAGCTACTGATTTAATAAAATTCATACTTTTTATTTGCTGTAAGTAAAAATGTCAATCATTCTCACATTTAAGCATCATGATTGGCATTTTTTTTATATTTTCAGACATTATACATGCAAGGCAATCAATCACTAGCACAATGAATTTAGTTAATAGATAGTCAAAATAATTATAAGTTGCAGCCCTGGATAATCAAAGCTTCACATATTCGGCTTGTTTGTTATAAAAGCAGACGGTTGAATCTGAGGAAGTCATGTCAAGCTTCTGTTTTATTTACTAGCTTTCAGAGCAGTTATCACAGCGGTTCTGTAATTCCACAATCGCCAACAGCTAAAATAAGCAGCAATAGTTAGCCTAGCATAGTTCAGTGTCACAGGAGAGCAGCAACAGGGAATGAGGTGTCTACTTTAATCCCTTTTTAGTCCTCCTATTTCCCCCAAGGCCACTGCATTGTGATGCAGAGTCACTCAGCCACCTCTCAAATTGTGCGAGTGTGTGTGTGTGTGTGTGTGTGTGTGTGTATGTACACCTCATTAATCAAGTCCTATGCCTTGATGCAGTATCTGGTCAATTCAGCATCTCCCAGCTTCTGTTTCCCTTTAATTCTTGGTTGAGTCCTCACAGTTTCCATCCTCTCATCTCCATAGATTTCTGTCTTTTTTTCCTCCTCTTTCTCCCAAGATCCATGTTTGCTTGCTAAGCCTCATTAACAATTAATTACCAGTCAGCTAGTCAAGTCACCCCTGGACCGCTGGGCCTCTCAATGATTCATTAGTCAGGGCTACACAACGTGGCACAGTATAAACACACACACACACACACACACACACACAAAAACGCAGAAGTTTGATGCCTTTTCTTTCAGTTGTTGGGGGTGGTGGTGTGTCGACGGACTTTCGGGGGACACATGAACGCACATACACACACACACAAACACATAATAGCAAGCATATGGAAACACCTCACATGCGTGAACACATCCAGCATCACCTGTATCTAATCACAATGTCCTCATTAAAAAGAGATGAAGGAAAACTGATTGAGTCATGCATACAAGAGGTTCATGAAAAGTACTTCAAAGTCAAACTAAAAGACTTTGTTGTGTCTTTGAAAGTTCACTTTGGGAAATCTAAAGAGTTCAGAAATGAAAAGTGAAATTATTTAAATCAAGCTAAAACTAAAGCCTTTCTTCTGTTCTACGTCATTCTATTATCACCTTTAATCCTGACAAAATTCGACATTGAATAACTGTTACTTCATTAACCTTCATTCCCCTTTTCCTTTCTCCTCACAGGTTGGGGGGTGTCGACTTCAGGAAGTCGAAAGGCCCACTGAGCAGAGCAACACTGATGAATCTGGGTGACAAACTTTTAAATTAGAAAGAGAACTTTCAAGGGCACTCGCTCATTTTCATTTATTTCCAAAGGAGTTTCCAGCCACTTCTGGCCCAATCCAAAGATGGTCATTAACTGGGCAGACAAAAAAAAATGTTTCAATGTGCCTGCAGCCAATTTCTTCACTCCGGTAAAATTCAGCAGGAGTCCAGAAGTTCAAGACTGAAACAGAAATGTCCGGTCCAGGGGCCACTTACTTTTAATTAGTACATTTTTAAAATTAAAAAAATAACTGCAAGTCATCTTATGAGATAGCTCCATAATCACTTTTATTTGTACTATACTCCACATATGCATTGTTTGAAATTGTTGAATTAAATTACTTTATCTTTGTTTTTCTTTCCATAGAAAGTATTCCTGGCCCTGTGCAATTATGCTGCAGTGTTCATTCTCATGGATGGATCCACTGGCTATATGTTGTCCTAAAAGAAGAAAGTACTTCAGATTGAATTAAGACCTTGCCAGAGAAATTGTTCCCATTAAACTATTTTCTTTCTGTTTCCACTGAAAGATCTTCTGACCCAGTGATTCTGTCGACTCATTTTGGAGATATTAATACCTTTAACTATGTGAACTCTTTTGTTCTCGGAGAAAGAAAGCCTGGACCAGTACTTTTAAGTTTCAAATTGTCTTTGAATTTTGATAAATAACTGATAAAGCCATTGTTATTAATTAGGTATATGTTTTGGTGGATGCTTAGGAGTACTGAAAATACTCCTGGCCACGTCCTTCTGTATTTATCCGTCTCTTTCATTAACAGCATAATTAACAGTCATTTTTATCCCTTTAAAATAGGCTATTGCTTTGTTTTTCACGTTTTCCTTTTTTGGTAGAGTGCCTTGAGATAATAGACATTAGCTGTAAATGAGTGTCATAAATAGAATTGGCAAAAGTAAATCTGAATGAATCGCAGTAACTAAGATTAAAACATGAATTAATTATTTTAAATTAAATTTTTAATGAAGAATATGTTAAAGTAATAACTCATGATTAAGTTACATTATGCAATGCACACCTAATTTATGCTCAGTATGTTTACATAGTATTTGGACTGATGTTGGGAAAAAAAAATTCTGACTGATTAGAACTTTATTAATTATTATTTGCATGTAATCTACGTAAGAAAAATAAAACCGTACTCCTGAAATAATTTAATATCTTACACCGCAACACCATAGTCTATTGACAGCCCAGGTCAACCAAAAGTCACAGAAAATCTTTACTTAAGTTAAGGTTTGCCGCTGTTCACTTAAAGTATACACTTTAATGACACGGCGCCTAACAGAGTGTAGATTTACTGGCTTGCTCAGCGGTCCTTTGCTTCTGCTAAATGTTGGAGGAGGACAAAGTTAATTCACTTCCCTAATTTTCCCAGCTGGTTTCAACCCAGCGTCCTTCCTCTGCCCTTAAGTCTGGTGAACCACAACCCTCTCAAAGGGATGTTTTATCAGCACGTCCACACACTGAGAGACACTTAGGCTAATTGTGAACATCAACCTGCCCACAGAAAGCGGTTGACCAGTCTTCTGCACCAGCAGCTTTGGATAGCTGTGTTTGTGCCTTACTGTAATTTCTGCAGCCAGGTAGCAATTCTTAGCAGTTCATCACTCCCAGTGTGATCATTTTCCTTGGTCAGTTTACAGCGCAGCACAAACTTTGCCTTCACTTGTGCAGACACAGATAAAGTTGCAGGGTAGAAAGACTCAAGCAGAACTTAAACTTTAAATAAATTTGAGAGAAGAGAATTTAGAGGAAGACCTTGAAGCAGGAATGCAGCACTAAGGTTGATGAGGCGTTAAACTACATGGATTCACATTGCTGTGCATTCAAGACTTCAGAGGACAGTGACGAACATTTGTTTCTTAAAAGACAAATCCTCTTGAGTCTTCTTCTGTCACTTCCAAACTTTTTCAAGGATCTAAGCTCAGCTCTTAACAGAACTACCCACTGGAAACCTTGATAATACCCGACCTTTAGAAAAGGGAGACAGCTCTCTTACCCTGCAGCAAACAGGGCCAAGAGGGAGAGAAGTGGGAGTCACTATAACTTTGTTTTTTTGTTTTTTTTGCTTCAATCATAAGCAAAAGCTAATTTTTCAACATAGTTCAGGAGTTGCATATAAATGAATAGCTTCTGCACTTGTGATGTGACGTGTTCCTAAAATCAAATTTTATAAATAAATGCTGATTTCTGCAAAGTTATGAGTGAAGAATAAATACAAAGCATCTGTATGTCAAGAGTATTATAGTGTATATCTAGCATTAGCACAACTTTAATCTTTAAGAAAGATTTTTACTATTATTTTAATTACAATGAAAAAATATATATATTTTGCATTGAGACTACTGCCTCAGTGCATAAATAGACTGTTCACTGAGAGTTGGAGAGTGCAAAGAAAATGACAGCAACTTTGCTGAACTCAAATTATCTGCTCTTTCCATCTTACCGCATAACATGTCATGGAAAATAAACTTCCATTTTAAACACCTTACTTATTAAAAAAAAAAATCACATTTTGTGTCATTCACACTCAGCACCAGCTTCTACATTGAAGAGTGGTGTAGTGCTAAGTGGTAGCGCTTATGCATGGTATATTGATTCATTTGAAAAAGATTCGATTTTTTTCAGTGTCCAATTGCTAGTAGGTGTCATTCAGGCAGAAAATTGGTCCATTCTAGTCACCAGCCATGGATTTCTGGTTTATTCATGAGCCACATAATATTCGAGGTTGAACAATTTGTGAAGTGGCTTAAATGATTTCAAGTCAAAAAGCGATTGAGGTGAAATTGTTGACTGCATGTGCCTTGACAGACCTCCACCGTTCTCAGAGGAGAAATTAAGTTCTCTTTAAAAGCTGCTGACATGTTGTTATAAAGGAATCATGAGTTGGTAAACTCTCTCTCCCTCTCTCTCTCTCTCTCTGTCCATTCGTCCGTCTCCCTTTATGAATGCCAGCCATTGCACAGACATGAGAAATTCTGTTATTGAGTCTATAAAAAACAGAATCTATTAAAAACTGTTTCTATATTACCAGAAAATAGCAAAGCTGAAAGCCAGCGTCTGTGGAGAACAAAAACCAATTTAAATATTGATTCAAGGTATCTACCTTGGTTTATCCTGTTTCCCACCAGATAAACCTTGTCACAAATTTTACAGGCAGCGGGACCCGTGTAGCAAAGAGCACTGTCATCTAATCAGATGCTTGGCATTTCAACATGCCTGCATCTTTCAGCTACAAAAACTCTGAAACCCAAACACAAAGGAAGTGCCTTGCAAGGCAGCTCCACTCTTCTCTGCGATTGTGTGAATGAGTGACAGAAAACCCTTTCTGCAGTGCGTTGCAGAACCTAACGAAGGTTAAAAGGGGTTGGCTAAGTGCAGACCATTTACCTCCAACTCAGCAAAGACATGCTATTTGGTCTTTTTTTCTGGAGTTTTTCTTATAAAATAAATGGAAGGGGAAGCCTCACAGGTGTGGAATGGTAATGACACACTGCAACATTGAGAGGGTGCATTTGTTGCTATGCTGACGTGTCAGAGTAGAGCTGGACAACACATCGAATCCAGTCCAGTTCCAAATGACCGCTTGGATGCATTCTTTGGTAAACTGTTACATTTTAGGAGAAATTCTGGTTGCCAACGATATGTAGGTCTGCTTGGATGGACCGTCACTGTTTTTAGTACATACATCTCGATAAACAGCACATTGTAATTATGGAATAAAGAGAAAATGGTATTTAATCCTAAAATTTAACAATCATATCACAGTGTCATGTTTCCCACTGGATTTCAATCTAGAAATCAATTTTAATACAATCAGGCCAATAATTAAAAACTACTGGAACTGTGATAATAAATAAATAAATAAATAAAAGTCGGTGGACAGAAGTCAAGTTTATCTTGCCAACACACAGAGGGGGAAGGGCAAATTAAAGAAAAATCTCCAAACCACAGCAATATTTTTCTGAGAGATTATGCTACTGCAACAAACAAGGACAATATTTCAAGGCTGTTCACGCAGTTTTACTCATGGTGCTAACAGAAGCAATGAGCTCTGAGTCAAATATTTTTATTCTGTAGATAACCTCCTGAATCCTCCTGAATACTGCAACAACAGTATATAAATAAATCATAATTAATGCTTCCTGCTCAAAATTCTCTAATCAGCAGGAGTCTCTGTGATGTACGACAATGGAGAAATCAGAGGCAGCAAAGCACATTCTGCCAAATGAAGCTTCTCTGCACGGCTTAAAACGGACAGATTTCAGTAAATAAAAGCATAAATATGTACGATATGCACAAATCCAGTTAATTAAAGCTAATGTGTCTTTTTTTACGAAAAGCTAAGATCTGTGGGATTTTGTCATAAATACTGTCCATTTGTAGTCAGGCACATCCAGACCGTTTTATCAACATAACATTTTTACTGCAGAGTTCTGGCTGTCCTTTTATTGAGGAACTAAACACTTGCCCTCACTCAAACACACACACACACACACACACACACGCGCGCGTGCGCAGTCTTGGAAGTTGCCCAGTGCTACCTTCTGCCGCATGACCACCGTGCTGCACCACTGGAGCAGGTGCAGATTCAGTCGGTGTTCAAGGGCATGTCAACAGCTGTGGTGTTTGGATAAACGGCTCTTTCTTTGTTTATCTGTTCAGATGTCTGTCACCGTCCAGGGGATTCAAACTCGTCGGATCAATCTCACAGCTGGTCTGATTTTCAGGTTTATTAAAGTAAAGAGGTCAGGCAATCTGATGTGAGTGACAAAATAATCAGAGAATGTTGGTGCAACTTAGTAGGTCAGCAGGACAGACAAAACTGGTGCTTTGGGGATGACTCTAATGTAAAGATGTACGGAGAAATTAGCTATTATTTAGCTTGAGAGACTCTGACAGGTAGCTGCCAGGCCAGAAACCACAAAATCTAATCTTCTCCTAATCAGTGAACAACTAAAACCACGTCAAAGTAGCAACAGCACTCTTTCTTGTTCAATTTGTGACTCGAGGTAGAGGACTAAAAGTTAGAAAAAAAAGGATGTAGTAAGCTATTTAAATGGTTCATTCATGGTGCAAGGAAGTGAGAGAAAGCAAGACTTTTAGAGGAAAAGACGCCAGGAAGGTTCAGAGGAATACCACAAAGTTGTACTTTTTTTCTCCTGGTAAGAAAGCAGATATGGAAATCTGAGAGTGAAGGAAGGAATCAATAATTTCAAGGGAATATTTACATGTAATTATGCATTATTAAAATTAACTTTGCCAAATTACAATAGAAGATGAAAAGAAGAGTCTGAAATGTCAACTTCCTTATTGTTTTGTCTTTTTGACATAGACATTTAAACAGAGTTACATTTCATGTATTAATTTTCGAGGATAATTTGTAAAATTATCCTTATCACTTGCTCAGAATTCTGCACAAAAATCCTGATTAATGCAACCATACTCGCAACACAAATGCCAGCCAACAGTCAATCCAGTATCACATTGTCTGTGCCACACAGTGGAAAAACATCATTTAAAATAATACTGTATCTGAAACAATTAGTCCACTAATCACCATCTGTCCGTTTTTCAATACAGGATTAATCCTTCAGGGTTGCAGTGGGTGCTGGTGCTTCAGAATCAAGCAAAGAACAAGAGACAAAGGTACACAGAAGACAGAAGAAAATCCAACCTTGCTTGGTTTAAAAAAAAAAACAAGAAAACTCCATGCATAGAGTTTCTTTCTGCATTTCCCAAGAGCTTCCTGCAGGAGCCATCACTTGAGGAAAACACACACACTCCAGCCCGGTCCTCGGACAATATAAAAGTCGACTTGTAGCTCCGACAGTTAAATTTATGATTCCACTAAAAATGTGTTTGTAAACATCACATTTATAATAGCTATTAAGTAAACTGTGGCGGTAGATATAATTAAAATATCATACCTATAGAACTTTCTGAATTATACTGAATCATTACTAAAGGAAGAATACAAAGTAAATTTTCTGCAACATAATGAAACATGCTGCCAAACAGCGAGAGAGAGCAAGACTTCCAGCAGAGTATAGTGTTTGTGTTTCACTTTAGACTTACACATGCTGTTGATTTGACTGACTGAACGAGCATTTTTTTCTCATAAATTAAAACTACAAGTTCTATGAACCACATTACTGTGGCATGAGGAGTGACGGTTAATTATGAACAACTTGAGCCCAACAAAGCGGTAGAGTGGAGGATAATAAGGACAGGAATTACAAAGTAATAGCTGCTCAGCCACAGTTCTATGTGATGCTGATCTGTGCGACAACAGACCTCAGACCCTGGACCAGGCTTTAGTTTCTGAGGTTCACCACAAACCAAAAGCTGCGCGTAAGCAAGCACAGATATGACGCACACCTGTGACGGGTCATCTAATCAATTTAAAGACCAGGAGAGGGTTTCCTAACGTGGAGCCGCTGAGGGACGTCGCTTACTGGGACCCCGTACTGTCACAATAAGGCTAACATATACGCCACATCTGCAGACAGCGCGCAAGAGGCTCGACAGAGGAGCCGAGTGTGCTTCCAGCGACAGCTACTGAGAGAGAAGAGGGAACTTGGGCGTAAAATGTAGCACAGTCCAGCTCAGTGACACCTGCAATCAAGTCTAATCAGTCCGTGTCAGCAGCGCACGGAGAAGCAAATTCTCCCCTCACCTCTTTGGTGTTGACGATGCCTTTGACGTATTTTCCGAAGACCGAATCCACGCAGAGGACAGTGGACAGCACGGCCAGCCACAGGAGTCTCTCCCCGACCCTCACCTCCATCTTTCTCTCTCCCCCGCAGCCGCTCGTCTGCTCTCACAGCTCCCCGAAAGCCTGCCTCCGTCTCGGGAGCGCGCACGGAACAAGCAGCGCAGAAAGAGAGAGAGGCGCGTCCTGGCAGGTCACCTCCTCCCTCCCTCCGCCTCCCTCCAGCTGTTGAAGATGGATGGATGGTCATGTGCCTCTGTGTGTGTGTGTGTGTGTGTTTGTGGCTGTGGAGGGAGTCAGGGTACCGAGCGCGCGCGCGCGCGCGGTTCCGCTCGTGCTTCGGCCATGCGACACGTCCACGCAGTGAAAATGCCATCCTTGATTGCAATCATGTTTTCATCTTAGGTCACACGCTACTAATGAAGTAGTTCTTGGGCAGATGATGCCTGGCCTCCCGCTGCAGAAGTGATTAGATCACTGATCAGGACGCAGAGGAGGAAAATCTTCTTTTCCTACACTGTGTTTGAAGTAAAACATGATTCATATTCATCTGTAAAATAAAACTATGTTGGTGGCACTGTAAAAAAGGTCCGTCAGTAAGTCCAAATGCCAGTTTTTCGTAAAATTACATTAATGCCTTTTCTATATATATATATTTCAAGTACAATTTGAAGGGGGCCGGGGGAAATCTATATATTTTACAGTTCTTATACATTTTTGGCAAAACTGACTTAGAAGCATTCAGTCCCGCTGAGCTGTCACGCATTGAATTTTATGCGAGACCATCTGAAAGTAGTTCAGAATTGTGAAGTGGATGAAAAATGTTACATAATTTTCAATTTTTGTCCAGGAGTAGGAATAGTGAAGCCGGTCAGTTGATTGGATGATGAATAATCCAGAAACCCTGTTAGAGACTGCAGGATCCAAGACTGGGGCAGACATTCACCTTTTACCATATGTCCCCCCAGACACTTTCCATTTAGTCTGACTGAATGGGAGCTATTTGCAAGTAAGAATGGACCATAAATTGCAGTCTTTATTTATTCAAAGTTGGACACTTACCCCAAAAGAACTGCAGCTATGATTGAAGAAACGGGGGTCTTTTGCACATGACGGATCTTTCATGCAGACAAACATTTTATTTTCGTTTCATAGTTCTGTGGTTCTGTGGGCCGGTGAATGAAACCAACAAAATATGTGAAACAAAAAAAAAAAAAAAAAAAAAAAAATCTGCAATGTTTTCCCAAAGAAACTCACAACTGTCCAGGCAAAAAAATCTGTCTTCATATGTGCAGGGACAGTGTTCATCAATAAATGTGGACACGGTTGAGGCATTCTTATGGGAGAATATATTTATTTCATTATTTTAATAAAAATCAGCAAAAGAAGAAATTCGCCACATGGTTCGTCACATACATCAATCTGTTATGGAACCTGCAAAGTAAATGCAGTCAAAAAAATAATCAATCTGATTAACATACATAAAAGTAAAAATATCTACATGAATCATCTTTAGTTTACATTTTTTTTTTTTTTTTTGCGTTATTCACAGGTTTGCACTTGTGGTGTTTCCAACAAAGTAATGTTTAAAGAAAAGATAGTTATACTTTTTCCAGTCTATTGCTCATGTATTAACTTATTTTGTTCCCCTCTTTTTTAAAAGAATGAACATTTCCTACAGCTGAAATGATGCAGCACAATTTGCATATGGAGTGCAGACAGGTTATTCCACACACCAGCACCTGCGATGCAATGCTAACAGCTAAAAACATTAAACAGGAAGGAGAGAACATCAATTCCTGAACTGGCTGCCCTCTTTGGTTCTGTACTCCAACCTACTCTTTCCAGCCATCATGAAACATTCCTATGAAGCGATTGAGGTAAATATAATGAACTGTTGTGTTTATAAAAGCAGCCATCAGGTGAACCGTTAGTGTTTTCATGGATGCAAGTTTACATTTTACATGTGAAGCCCAAGTTGGAGGTGATTGATGCGTATTGCACTATAATAATCGGCATCACCTCACTTCTGACTTCAAGAGCAAAGACCTTGGAAAGAAAAATCCTGGAAAGTAACCACCTATGCAACCTTACCAAACACTAACTGAAGTAAGAATATTGCACTTTGCATTGCACTTCACCAAAAATCAGGATTGGTCTAACAAACTTTTAAGAAAAACAACCATTTGAACATACAAATATGTTTACATTGAACTGCAACAACGTTTTTAACTTGCAGGGAAGAGCTGACAGAAACTGAATATGAGTCAGAAATACTAAGCATTGCACTGAGATAACAGTTTAAAGCTACAGGCACTCCAATTATAAATCCATAGCTTTGCCAGTGCTTGAACCCTAAACGCAGCACTAAACACAGATATGATTCACCTCAGAAGTATTCTGGTCCATCACCTGCTCTCATGAAGCACAATAGATAAGTATTATGAGACCTATGAGGGTCAATACACTGAAGGTGAAAGAGTTTGACACATTTCAACCAACACAGTTCTTCTTGTCCATTTGGAGTGTCGCTCTTAGTATTGGTAAAGAAGTCTAAGCACTTCAAATTACAGACAGAACAATAAGTCCCAATGAGGATTGGCTGTACGCAAAGACTATGAATAGTCCACTGAATTTAAAGTGCCAACTATGGATAAAACATGACACAAAGGTAGTCATTTCCACACACCTGAATTGTCGATAAGCAGCAAGCAAAAAGAACAAACATGTAAAAGCTCAAACTCAGAATAAACCAACTCTGCAGGGAAACTGCAGATTAATAGCAACTATCAAAAACAAGTTCAAACTTCAGCCCCAACCCTGAGAGGCTAAGTGTATTATTCTTTCTGTCAATCTGACTAAAAATATTGCAGTAAGTACTTGAAGCTGACAGAGCAGAGTACGGTCTAATCCTGTAGCATGACTGCAGCCGAAAATCCAGCACTTCTAGGGGGGGGGGGAAAGATTTTCAGAGTCAGAGCATCAGCTAAATCCTATTCATCAAACAGCATCCTTCTCTGCAGACCTGGCAACCTTTGGTCTGCTACCAGAGCAGTGACAGACACAGACAGCCAATGTTGGCAACCACATGTGCATTTTCTTTTTAAATCAACACATACATTTCATACTTTTCAGTATGCAAGCTATCAACAGAAGGGAACAAAGTAACATCGCCATCCTTTATCCACCGGTACATTTTAAAAGTACTTGGATGGCTGTGTATGCAGAAAAGTGTCCTCAAGTAATCAAAAACAGCAACAACCGCAATTGTAGCTGTAAGGGAGTGAAAATATCTGAACCAGTGTGCAAAAATGTGTCAGTGGGTTTTTTTTTTTTTTTTGTGTCTTCTAGCAATTGTTTTTCACAGCAGGGGTTCTCGAGTTTTGCCTAAAAGCCTCCGACTTGTTACGAAAAACAAACAAACAAGCTGTCAGGTCATAAATCCCGAGGCTTGAGAACGCTTTGGTTGGACACTGAAACCAGCAGAGAAAAATCTGACAACTCGCAAGAAAAACTGTTCCATCGGGTTTAAAATGTGTACGGACAGCTGAGACTTGGACTTTTCTTTAACTGTTCCACTCTTTTGTACTCCATTTCTTAGCAGGGCTGGGAAGCCAAGCAACTTGCTTCCAATCCTGAAATATTAAAATTATTAAAAACACTTCACCCGGCTGAAGAAATTCAAGAACCATGACTTGCAGGGAGATAGGGCAACAATTTCCTTGAACTTGTTTGTTTTCACTTGAATGCATCTTTGTTTGAGTCTCTGCATTACTAATGCACTACAAATGCCAAAGGCGGCAGTGAGATGGAACACTGTGTCCGTATTGTAATATTTATCACCCTCTCTTTCTGATAACTCTGCTTTGTTCTGCATAAGCCTAAGTGAAAAGACCAGAGAAGTCAGCAGTTTAGTCTAAAGCAACAAATCTGTTCAGTGCCTCGCTGTCGTATTAACGTCTCTGGCACCATTTCGCTTTGTTGTCACCCAACAACCACACATAATTTGGTGACTAGCATATAGTGAAGTGGGAAGAAAATGATACATGGCTTTCAAAATTGTTACAAGTAAAACTCTTAACGTCACAGACGTCTGCTCAACCAGTCATCCAAAAAAAAAAAATGGAATGGGAACGACATAATTACAGTCATGGATGTTCATCTAAACTAAAATATCATTATTAATCAGAGGAGCAACCAAGAGGCAGATGGGAACAATGGAGGAGCTACAACTCGGATGGAACGATGCATCAACAGGACAACTACCAGGCGTGTGATCCAAAATACCTGGTCTCTATGGAAGAGCAGCAGGACGCAAGCTAAACACAGGACAACTGTAAGAAAACCTGCTAGAGGAAGCAAAAGGCTAACGATAGCCCTTCCAGCAGGACAATAAACCTCATCATAAAGCTAAAAGTACAACTGAATGGTTTATATTCAAATATTTCCATGTATAAGACAGTAACAACCTTGAATCTAATTTATTATTTACATTTGTAAAGTGTTGTTCGCATTTGTTCTGTGAACTCCACTTCGAGCAAAGCTGGTCGAAATATGCTCCAAGAGTCTGGAGTCTTTTGGAAACCATGAATCATCTTCTTTAAACTTCATGATTTTAAGCCGCCTTTCGTCCATCACTTCAAATCCCAACGGGTTACATTATGGTCAACGCATGGCAAAAATATGAAAGTTCAGGGAGTATTAATGCTTTAACTTGCCACTCATTTTTGAAACATTCACTATAAAAAAACCCCAAAATAAAAAAAAAAACAAAAAAAAAAAAAAAACAGCAAAGGTTTATATTAAAATATAAGTTTAAAGTTTAAACAAGTCGGAACTCAGGGGTCAAAACCTGACATAAATAATAGAAAACACTCCTGCATGAAGTTCAAAATATGATTTTAAAAAAAAAAGCGTAATTCTCAAGAAATCAAGTAAATCGATTCCTTTAGCTTGGAGTCTTTTGGTTTGTTGTGTTTAGCTTCGTTATTCTATTTGGAGAGAGTCAACACAGTTACAACCCACAAAGTGAGCTATATTGACTCCCAAACAGGCATAATGGGGAAGACAACGTGGAGTTATTAAGGGTGATTTAGAGTGGATTCCTAAAGGACAAGTGGCCACATTGATGCGGATGAAGCGTACAGTGTGCCCACGGCTATCTGATTAGGGCCTGCCGCGGCCCAGATGAATCACCCATTCAGGCGTCGTCGTAGCAGCGTTGCTTGTGCTTTATGTCTGAGCTTCGCCTGCCTAACAGCGACTCCTTTAAGTATGTGTGCTGCTGTGTGTGTGTGTGTGCGTGTGTATTGGTCTTTGATCTGAGAAGCTTTTAAATTATCTCATTCTGAAACATGACTGCCTTTTTGTGGGTGGGTTCGTTTTGTCTGCCAGATTTGCGTTGGTGCATAATGGCGCGCGGACGAATGGTAAGAATCGAGAAGCAGAAGGAGATACATTTCAGCGCTCCACCTCCTCTTATTTATTGTTCACTGAGCTTTTCCCCCCCCCCAGACTGCCCCCTCCCACTCCTCTCTCTGTTTTCCTAAGATGCTGCCTTCGTTTCTCATTTAGGAGTTGCGCTGCCTACATCAGTCTGACTTTCATTTACTCCCCTCTCTCTCTCTTCACTCCTGTGGGTGAACCGCAGCCTCCCCTCCCCCCCACCCCCCCAACCCCAAACCTCATTTAAGCACCGATGCCACCGGCGTCAGTGTTATTTTGGGCTGCCACAGCAACCAAGCCCTCCCCATCAGAGATTTTAGACCCTCTCCCGACAGCTGCCTCTGGGTCGTCAATGGGGTCGGGAAGGAGAGCACCGTTTTCTCCAGAAGGTCTCAGGTTCCCCCTGTCGGTCCGCTCCAGCTTGCGGTGCTTGCGTGGCTCCGGGGGCGTGTCCTCCTGGTTGAAGACGGAGCGGATTCGCTCCACGCAGACGTTGGCGGCCTCCCTCGTCTCCCTGGAGAGCTGCGAGAGGCTGAGGAAGCCGTGGGGGAGGTCGTCCACCACGCACAGTGTGACGGGCTGCTCGACGCTCCTCAGACGCTTGGCAAACATCACAGAGTCGTCCAGCATGGGGTCCAAAGCACAAGCCTGAGAGGAGGCGGTGGGAGGTGGGGGGGGAAGAAACGGTGAAAAACAAATTTAAACTCCCTTCAGACATGTCACGAATCTTAATTACAGGATGAAGAGAGGGAGCTCAAGCAGCCCAGTCTCTTTTGTTCAGGTTTTTATTTTTTCCAAGTCTCGCTGACTCACTTAAGGCACTTAAAAATCAAGGCTAGTTTCCTCTTCGTCATACAACATCCTCATCAAAAAGAAAGAGCAGGCTGTAACCTCAGCTAAACTGAACATCTCTCGAGACTCTTTTAGAGGGTTTTGTTTCCTCTCAAACTCTGATCACTTCCAAAACCCTCATTTTAACACAAAAACAACTACTAGACGGTAAAATATGCATTTTTACCACTATGTGTACAGGCGGCAGCCCCTTCAGCATGCTGTCAGGAGCCAGAAGAGGCGAGCAAAAAGGATCCTTGACGACCGGAGAGCTCTGCATCCTCATTTCAGCGAGCTGCTCCGAGCGCAGCGGCTCAAAGCCCAGAGGGAACTCCCTGGGGTGCGGCAGCTCCGATCCCTCCTCTACGGCCGGGGGCGGGATGGCCACAGAGGACAGGTCGTCGGACATGGAGGGGTCACTGTCCCTGCAGAGAAAGAAACTCACGTCTTCTACCTACAGAGGAGAACAGAATATATTTATCCCGTTTTGGTCAGACAGCTCAGAGGTCATAGAAAAACTGAAGAGGGTTTGCATTTTTTTGTCTTTTTTTTTTTTTTTTTTTTTTTTTTTGCAAGCAGACAGCACTTTGTCCTTGTGAAAATAGAAAAGCATTGGCAAAGTGCCTGAGTCCAGGCTGGAAAAAATCAGATTTCAAGGAGAGAAAGATTATTTAATGTCTCACATTAATACAGGCTCTTTTTTGTTTTTGCCAGAACTGTAACTAATCTCATCTCTCTAGAAGAGAGAGAGAAAAAAAGAATGAAACAGTGATTTTCAAAGTATTTGAATTTCTTTGAAGGAATTTTATAGTAAACTGTTGCGAGAGAAAATGGCATTAGCCGAGTAGCCTCTCGAAAAAGAGGCATGGAAAGTTTTCTACATGTTCAGAAGTTTACATACTCTTTTAAAAAAGTGCTGACTTTCATTTTAATCTTGGGCTATAATGGACTTCAATTTTGATGATTCTTTTCCCACTGGGAATTTAGTTTTTAAAACAAGAATAGGTGCATAAGTTTTAATTTAAGTTTTTATTAAACTCAGGGTAATAAATTAAAGTAGACTGTAATGTAACTATATGTCCCCATAAACACTTAGTTCAAAATATTGACCCTAATAAATCAACTCTTTGAACTATTACTAAGTATTATCATTTTTAGCCAGTTCCATTACCTTGATGACGTTTTTCTGCAACTTAATAAAGTGCATTTTTCCAAATATATATTTAAGCTTGCCAGGATATTTTTGAAAACCGATGAAAACAAAAGTTCTTATTCATCATCAAAAATTAAAGAAAATGCTTCTTGTATGGTCACTGCCCACAGGAGGGAATAAAAAACAGTTCAAATTAATAATTAAATGAAACAAAATTAATGATATTCGTACCATGACCAGCAATGCATCTCTCAATTCCAAACATGCTTAACTTTTCAAAAAGAGAATATGAATGTCCAATTCCGATTACAATCAAGAGCAGAAGGACTTTTCTTCCCTTGTGAGGCGACTGCAACCGTCACAAGTTATCAGCTGTGTGGCAGGCCTAATTCCCACTTCAATCCCCACCAACACTGCAGTGTTGTGTTGAGCAACATCCTATTGTTTAATGGCATTAAAATCGTCCAGAGAGCGAGCTAATCTCAACGTAAGCAGGTTCCAGTGTGACATACAGCGTGCTCAGACATCAGCGGGGAACTCTGGGGGACGGGACTGCTGTGGGACTCCAAGTCCTGGCACGTCTTGCTCTTCACAGATAATTTTCTGCCGGGCAGCGGCGACGGCTCGTTGGGCACAGGCGGGTCGGCGTGAGGAGAGGAGATGGAAGCTGCCGAGACGCTTTTTCTCACTGTATCTGGGAAACGAAAGCAGAGATGGAGGACGGAAGTTACATCACAAGGAAACTTTGTTTGGCTCGTGTTAAAACTTTACCAATGAACATTTTGAGCCCGTCGAAAAAGTGTTGATTATTAAACTTTTTTCACATTTTGTCACGTTACGACCACAAACTTCAGTTTAATTTATTTGAACTGTATGTGTGTGTTAGACCAAGATAAAGTGGGGCGTGACTGAAGTGGACGGAAAATGATTTATGGCTTTTAAATTCATTTTTAAATACTCTGTAGATCCACCTTTTCTTTTAATCACTGCTAGTTTTCTGTGGTTTATGTCTCCCAGTTTTTTTTTTTAATTGCTAAACTTTCAATTTTACCCCTTTCTCCTAGCAAAAACTCGCACTGAAATAATTTGGAGAACAATCATTTCCGTTCCATTCCGCAGTTATGCTCCGCTTTGTGTTGTCACAAAGCAATTTCAAGAAAAAAATAAAATAAAAATCCACACAACTCTGTCATTGTCAGGTAACAAAAGTCGCATAATATTTTTCAAGGCACTGCAGTAAATTCACATCGGATAAACAGCGCTTGAAGGACACATGAAAAATTAAGCCAAGCGACTCAGAATACCTTATTTACTCCACTGTTTCTGATTTTCATGCGTTCTCTCTTTGACAGCCAACAGCTAAGGGCCCAGGATGCAAATTGAGGCGCATCAGGAAGAGGAGAGAGGAAATGGGTGGAGGAAATCCAAAAAGAGCCGTCAGGGTGATATCATCTCCCCGCCCCGAGCTGTCATAACACCACCGTGTGCCGTCACGCCTGGTCTCCTCACAAAGGCCTACCCAATCTTCTATTTTAATAATGAACCACCTCAGCACTATGATGGCCTTTTATTAATATGCCTCCACCTATGACACTCCCATTAGATTCGGCTTGCCAGCTGTAAGACTGTCACCTAACTAAGGTGACACCAATAAAATTACATTTCCCCTTCAGATTTACAGCGGCTATAATTAAAAATTACTGTCAAGATACTGATATGAATGGCGCTACAGGATTATTACTCCACAGAGTGGATGAGGCCATAACTGGTTAGTAGGACGCTGAAGAACAGGGATCCACATCATTGACCTCCTCGATGGGGGATGTAAATAAACTCCGGCATAGTAATGCCACTTTAAGGGACAGAATAAGGACGGAGGAAATATGGGATGTAAACAGCAAAAGGCTTTGATTTTCATTCGCTGTGTGAAAACAAACAAATTAAACCTCAACCTGAATAAAAACATTCCCTCTAAAGACGGCCACGATCACAGGGCCGCAGCATTTCCACACATTCATCATGTAAAATCCTCAGACATTTCTACACTCAACTTTCAAGAGCTCTAATTCATTCCATATTTGTTTCAAAATATAAAACACTAAAGTTCATTGTGAATTTATGGCATACTTTTCTACAATAGCAAGGCTTTAAATATCGGAGCTTCAAAAAAAAAAAAACAGAAAAGGAAAGGAAAAGGAAAAGGCAGGAAGGACCAAACGGAAAGGGAAAGGGTGCAAGGATAAAAGTAAAATGAAGGATAGGGACAAGGACAAGAGAATGAAAAACAAGGAAGCAAGGGAGGGCAGCAGAGAAGAAGAAAGGAAAAAAGAGATTAAAGGACACAAAAGGAAATAAAGGCGGGCATTTAGCAGATCATTTATCATGATGAATTTCTTAGAGGTACAAATCACACTTCTTTATATAACGGGTAATAAACAAACGCATTACAAAATTAGTGTCATTTGTGTTTATAGGCTATAATTGCTGTGACACACACTGATGGTCATACAGTTACCTAAAAAATGTAATAAATAGTTCTTATCACTTTTATCATCATTACGGTGATGATAAAAGTGATGGCCCTGCAAAATATTGTGCTAAAACTTTAAGTCTATATCAAAAACCCTTATGATGAAATAAAGAATAACGTCTGAAAATAGTCATTTTCTCTTTGTTGCATACATATCCAGACCTGGAAAATGTGAGGAATTTGAATCCAGTTTTATTCAGACTGAACAGGAGTAACAATTTCTTCACGAGTTCCTAGTTTAGGTCCTAATGGTTACTACTCAGACTAAATATTAAATGAATTGGAATCCTTTACTAAGCTGCTGCTAAACTACTATAATGCTTTCACAACCCTCATTTAACTTTCAAATGTTTCACCGTTACTGCACACACACACACACACACACGCACGCGCACGCACACGCACACGCACACACACACACACAGAGGACACACCGCTTGTCGGTGCATCGGGGGTTGCTGGTGTCGTCTTGGCAGATGTGTTGGAGGAGGCTGATGCTCTGTTGGGATCCAGCAGAGATTGGATCCAGTTAGAGGCTCCCTGTTGGAAATCCCGCAGCAGCAGGGCCGTATCTCTCCTCACCAGGCTCAACGTGCTCACTTTTTCTACCTGCTTCTCGGTCTGCGGCTCATTACCTGGAGGAGAAGACGCCAGCAGAGAAGATGGCAAAGCAGCAATGACAGGAAACGCATGATCCAAGGAAGAAAAATCACTTTCCAAGGGGGTTCGACGCTGCTACCAAATTACCGGCAGCAATTCATAGACGGTCACATCGGGAGGGAAAAAAAAAAAAAAAAAAAAAAAGAGGGTTTTAAACAAAAGCAGAGGCGGCGCAGCACAGGCGATATGTCAACATTTTACCTTGTTTTCTGCTTCATACAGTTGTGTACAGTTTGCCACTGCTCTCAAATTTTAAAAGAGATTTTAATCAAAATGGGTTTAATGACATTATTCCAGTGCAACTGAAAAGAGCTGAAGAGCTAGATGTCATATGGTGATCTTACAGCTGCACAAAAAACGAGTATAAAAGTTATCCTTGGCAGGATATAAAATATCTAGATAACTTCAGTCTGATATTGTAAAGTTCACTTTGAGGAGATGATAACATACAAATGCAAATGGAAGTTTTATGATAAAAATATCCTCTCATAAAAAAAAATAAAAAAAAACGTAGCAGAGCAAAGTGTCATCAAAAGATGAGAATAATCTTCTGTTGTTCATTTAAATAGATTTTGTCACAAGTTGCATTTTTATAATATCAGCTGCACAGTGATTTTATCAAATATTTCAAAAGTAACCCGTTTCACTATTCCAAGAGAAGTCATGCAAATTATTAATAATTTACATCACATCATTAGCAGCAATTCATCTTGTCCTAAGCTTGAGGTTTATGAGATCCATAAAATGAAACAATTCAGGACATAAAACCAAGAAGCTTTAGTGCAAAAACCTTTCCAATACACTCATCAGCCACTTCATCATTAGCTACCACTGGCCAAATTTTCACTCTTAAATTGGAATGATGCAGTTGCAAAGTCGATGTTTTTCCAATCTGATATTGTTCAGCTAGTTTGTGCGAACTACATCTTCAGTTTCCTGAAGAGTTTCACCCGGTGAGGTCCGTCAGCTTCTGCCTCGACACGCTGTACGTTCAGAGACTGCACTGAAAGCACTTTGTAACGAGTGGTTGTTTTAGCTGTAGTATCCTTTCGATCATCTTAAATCAGTCTGCTTACTCTGATCTGACACCAACAAAGGCATTCTGAACCACAAAACCGCTGCTCTCAGGATATTTTCTCTTTCCGATTATGCAGCAGATCTGCAGTTTCTGTAACACTCACACCAACCTGTCTTGTAAAAAAAAAAAACATCCTATGTTCAATCCCTTCAATCCTCTCCATTATTCCACATTCTGATACTCAGTTTGAACGTTAACAAGTTGTCGTTTTCAACGCATCTAGATGGCTAATTACAGTAAAATTCCTACCATGGGTTTGGCTCACTTATAGGTGGGTTAATAAGCAACTAAGGAGGTCAAAAAAAAAAAAAAAAAGAAGCCAGTAAGTGTGGATCTTTGCAATTCTCGACCTTTAAAAAAATAAAAATAAAGTCCTCAGTACCGGTCTTTAAGAAATAAATAAACACAATCCTACCTGCGTAGGCACTGAGACACCTGGAGAGCACGCTGAGCGGCAGCAGGGGATCCATAAGTGTAAGCAGACGGGAGGGTGACGCGTAGGCCGTCAGCAGGGTAGCTGGGTAGGCCGCCACCAGGCCATCTGGCATTCGCACGCCAAAGGCGGCGGCGCGCATCGACGTGGTCACACACAGGTTGCCCCCCGCGCTGTCTCCGGCCAAACACACTCTCTCTCCGGTCCATCCTGTAAAGATTGAAATATTTATTCATGGAAAGGTGAAAAAAAAACAAAACAAAAAAAAAAACTAAATAACTCAACCATCTTTGGAAGTGCAACACGGTCTTCACCGAACAACAAACGGATAATATGCGACTGCCAACAGGTGTCTTGTTGTTTGTCTAATTGCAGTGAGATTTTTCTGTTACAGGACAAACAGAAGACTCCACCGACATCACTGTTCATTAGACAGACTGTGCTTCGGTTTTTCAGAAGGGTTCTGTCTGAATATTGAACATTCACAAACTGTCGTAAATTTTTCAGCAGCTGGCACAGAGAAGCTCACAGCACGGTCAATTTTCAAGTGATACATGAAGCCCTGTGGCAGAGACAAGCAGGTGAGGATGTACAAATGCACTCAGACAGCTTCACACTGAAAAAGGATTCAACCTTCATTTCCATTTTCTGATTGTATTATTACTCATTTACCAAGAAAAATAAAAACATTTAGACAACTTCAGATCTGTGTCAATGTTGCGTGTTTAAAATTTAAGTTTCTATTTATTTGGAAGCGCACAATGAGGCCCAATAAAGCTGAATCCAAGTGCATTCTCGTGAGAATCGTGTTGTAATGTATACATGTAAATAAATGTTTGTTCCACTATTGTTAACAATGTGTGCATGCATAGTGGATTCAGGGATTTGTCTGACAGTTGTGCTTCATCTGCAATCACTCTGTTTTAAAGGAATCGTAAAATTCAGAACGTTTCCTTTCGACTCTGCAGTGCTTCAAAAAATACATCTTTGTATTCACTGTATCCCCCCATCTGCCTCCAACATTCCTGACTTTGTTTTCACTTTGACATGCTCCATCCACTAGCAAACCTAATACTGATCAAAGAGTGTAGCCTCTTAATTATGTTCAGTCTACTAAATCAAGGTCAGTCAACTTTGCTTTAAAAGGCATCTGAAGATCACTGGTGGAATTAAGGCTCATTCGAGTTCAATGTTAAGCATCTGGGTACTTATGTAAAAAGGCATACCTCTGGAAAAGAAACAAGGGCAGATTTTGCATTTATGACATGAAGTGACCCACACTGAAATGTGGAAACTTTAGAAATCTCTAAAACCGTTTCCAAAGGATAAGTAAAGCAAGACTGAAGCTCAACCAACAGGATTTTACACTAACAAATGTTGCTCCTTCCTTGACCTATAAACACAGACTGACCATGTACGATATACAATCTACAGCTGCAAGACTATAATATCAAAAGGCACAAGAAAAAAAAATGGATTGCTCGTCAAATTACAGATCATCTTAAAATAGATATATTTTTTAAACCAGTATAAATCAGATGTAGGAAAACCTTTTTTTTAGAGAATGTCAGAGGCTCAGTAAATTAAGGTGAGCTTAATTCACTGATCCTTGTCCTACTGAAGTTGACAAGTTAGCCATTACACTTTCAAGTAAAAATTACCTTGCTTCCCATTTTCTGTTTTTTTTTTATTTTTATTATTTTATAAAATTGTTAAAAGTGGAAATTTTTAATCCAGTCCACTAAGTTTATCAAATGGGCTCAGTAGTAGGTTAAATTTGGTTTAGTATGCACGTTTATATCTTAACACTACATGCTGTCTCACAGTCTACATGTCTGGGTTTGTTTTAAGAGTAAAATCTTAAATTTACATTGAAAAAGGTTCGCTCCGGGTTCTTGTTTGGAAAGTTTTTGAATCGTAAAGGATGTACTTTATTGCCTACATTTTCCCAAGGACTCTCACTCATATTAAGTGCTGTTTGGTAAAAGGGTCCAATTCATACAAGATAACTTGAAAATCTTTGATCATCTTTATGCAAACAAGTGCTCCTCTCAGGAGAATTTGAGTGTAGGGAAATTTGCCTAATGTATAGGATTCTCAGTCGACTTCTCCTCCTCCTCTGTGTGACTGTAAATATTAAATCAAAAGTCCACGGGAGTAAAACGAGCCATCAGAGGGAGCTGTATAATCCTGCCCAGTATGATGACATTTAGTCTATTTTGTTTTCTTTGACAGCATGACATCAGCGAAATACTGCGGTCAGCTGATCCTCAGCACAATGTGAGAAAATTAACCGAAAGGCGTCATCTAGCCTTTTAGCTAGAAAAAAAATATGTATTAATACATGTGTAAATTTTGTAATTCTGTGCGATGTGTGTGTGATGTATGTACCAAGTAGATGGTGGTTTCTTAGAGCCCAGCAGTAGGCATAGAAACACTCTTCAAGTGCCCGTGGGAAAGGGGCTTCTGGGGCCAGAGAGTAATCCACCGAAAGGATGGGAACACCAAGTTCCTGGGACCAGCTCTTCAAATAAGGCTGTGCAAAAAAAACATAAAAGCAGGGAGGGAGGTAAGACGTTATTAATAAAAGAGAAGCAGTCTATTTGCCAAATTTATTAGAGTCCGCAGTGGTGGAGTGCAGCCAGAATTAAGACACAAGGATAAAATGAACATTAAGTGTCCCTCTGATCTCATTTATCTGCTTTTTGGCTTACAGAACAGACAAAACCAGAGCAAGAGGCGAGAGCTGCCCTCACAGTCTCCTCCATTTGCTCTTTTATTTTTATACAGCAATAAATGCAGATACTTGTCCTACTTTTCAGTGTGAAGAAAGCCAAGACGATGCTGTAGATTTACAAGGATGTTCTATAAAAAAAAAAACCCGACTAGAATGCAGAGTGCTTCTCTGTATGCCTGTTACAGTCAGGTTAAACGTTTATTGTACGTACACAGTGACCCTGAAATGTGAGAATGGCCGTGGCCCCCTTTTTCTCTGCTTAGCTTTAATACTTTTGAGTTGCTGTGACAGTGCTTTTAGTCAAAGTGAAACATCTTTACTCAAACCGCCAGGGAGGAATGAAGGTGTGTGTGCATGTTTGAATGTCACACCACCAGCTTGTGATTTATCATGAAAAATAAATAAATTAAAGTGAAATAAAAACAGCAGTCAGCTTGGGTGTGTTTAAGCCTTAATCTGTCACACTAAATCTTGGATCACAGCAACAGAGAAGTGAGCGAGCTTGCAGAATGAGCACAGCTTTGATTTAGGCGATGTGTGAATCAGTGAAAGGTATTCCTAAGGTGAGGATAAACATTTGAGAACAACATTCCTTCACTGACTGGGAGTCTACAATGAGTTAGAGCATGCAGCTGAGTGTGTGGCAAAGGTGTCAGTCAGAGGCAACACATCAGCTGCCTGCACAGAAAAAAAAAGAAGAGAAAAAAAAAAACCGCTGTGCATGCACAACACACAGCCCAGTGGGCAGAGAAGAGATGAGTGTTCTTGTTGAGGTGGGATAGAGGCTGTTTAATTTTACATGACTTTGGAAACTCTTCACATATATATATACACACACACACACTCTTCTTGGGTTTCCGAAGTGGGAATTAATGAGAGCTCCGACTCACTTTCAGACAGGCAAAGCTGTTAATCTGCAATCCTTTAATGCTGCTACCCAACACTTGATGCTCTGCATAAATTGCAGACATCACATCCATTCTTGATCAGAACTTTAACGCACAATGAATCAACCACTGGCTCATTCTGCAACTGAGGTTGATCTCAGTCTTTTTTCTTTATTTTTTGTTTTTGGCTGGAGGACATAACATGGATGTTGGGAAGGATGCAAGGGAAAACATTTGGTTTTGATTCTCAGAGAAAAACTTTTTTTTCCCCCTCGGCTCTCCCTTTCGTGTTCTTCCATGAGGGATTCAGAGAGCCAAGGAGGAAAAAAAAAATATATATACAGGTGCTGGTCATAAAATTAGAATATTGTGATAAAGTTCATTATTTTCCATAATGTCATGATAAAAATTAAATTGTCATATATTTTAGACTCATTGCACACCAACTGAAATATTTCAGGTCTTTTATTGTTTTAATTTTGATGATTTTGGCAAACAGCTCATGAAAACCCAAAATCCCTGTCTCAAAAAATTAGAATATTATGAAAAGGTTCTCTGAACGAGCAATAAAAATAATCATCTGAATCAACAAAGTAACTCTAAACACCTGAAAAAGATTCCTGAGGCCTTTAAAAACTCCCAGCCTGGTTCATTACTCAAAACCGCAGTCATGGGTCAGACTGCTGACCTGACTGCTGTCCAGAAGGCCATCACTGACATCCTCAAGCAAGAGGGTGAGAAACGGAAAGAAATTTCTGAACGAATCGGCTGTTTGCAGAGTGTTATATCAAGGCACCTCAGTGGGGAGTCAGTAGGAAGGAAAAAGTGTGGCAGAAAACGCTACACAACGAGAAGAGGTGACCGGACCCTGAGGAAGATTGTGGAGAAGGGCCGATTCCAGACCTTGGGGGAAGCAGTGGACTGAGTCTCGAGTAGAAACATCCAGAGCCACTGTGCACAGGCGTGTGCAGGAAATGGGCTACAGGTGCCGCATTCCCCAGGTCAAAGGTCAAGCCACTTTTGAACCAGAAACAGCGGCAGAAGCGCCTGACCTGGGCTACAGAGAAGCAGCACTTTGGACCACTGTTGTTCAGTGGTCCAAAGTACTTTTTTCGGATGAAAGCAAACTTTGCATGTCATTCGGAAATCAAAGTGCCAGACTGTGGAGGAAGACTGGGGAGAAGGAAATGCCAAAATGCCAGAAGTCCAGTGTCAAGTACCCACAGTCAGTGATGGTCTGGGTGCCATGTCAGCTGCTGGTGTTGGTCCACTGGGTTTTATCAAGGGCAGGATCAATGCAGCAGCTATCAGAAGATTTTGGAGCACTTCATGCTTCCATCTGCTGAAAAGTTTTATGGAGATGAAAATTTAATTTGGTCTGGAATCGGCCCTTCTCCACAATCTTCCTCAGGGTCCGGTCACCTCTTCTCGTTGTGCAGCGTTTTCTGCCACACTTTTTCCTTCCTACTGACTTCCCACTGAGGTGCCTTGATATAACACTCTGCAAACAGCCGATTCGTTCAGAAATTTCTTTCCGTTTCTCACCCTCTTGCTTGAGGATGTCAGTGATGGCCTTCTGGACAGCAGTCAGGTCAGCAGTCTGACCCATGATTGCGGTTTTGAGTAATGAACCAGGCTGGGAGTTTTTAAAGGCCTCAGGAATCTTTTTCAGGTGTTTAGAGTTACTTTGTTGATTCAGATGATTATTTTTATTGCTCGTTCAGAGAACCTTTTCATAATATTCTAATTTTTTGAGACAGGGATTTTGGGTTTTCATGAGCTGTTTGCCAAAATCATCAAAATTAAAACAATAAAAGACCTGAAATATTTCAGTTGGTGTGCAATGAATCTAAAATATATGACAATTTAATTTTTATCATGACATTATGGAAAATAATGAACTTTATCACAATATTCTAATTTTATGACCAGCACCTGTATATATATATGAAAAAAAGAGGGAAGCATCAGTGCCAAAATATGACAAAGGATACCGAGTGAACAAAGAATTGTCTGAGATACTGGCAGGACTGCAGTCAAAAAGAAAAGAGTGAAGGACAGTCCGACATGTCTTCCATTAGAGCCTGGGGTAATTCTTTCTTTCTTAATCCAACATGACAGCGCTCCGCACCCTCGCGATTGCTCCCTCTCATCCACAAACTACCATGCAGCTGCAGACTAAGGATGCCCATGTCCTTTGCAATTTCACAGAGCCTTGTCTTGTAACAGCTGTAAGTAGCTAAATACCGCAAACGGTCACAGATGGCCAAGTTGGCACAGGATAAACAGGATCAAACCATTGGTAACACAATTCTCTCTTTCATCAAGATGAGCTAAGCAAGTAATGCATGTGCTGCTCCTGTGGAGTTGCCGGTAATATAGCACACACTTTAACTAGAAAACAAGCTCATTAAAACAGATCCAGGCTGGGACGGGCTGGCTGTTGGATTTAAGGGATAGCTTGAAGTGTAAAAGTTTGACAGAATAATGTCGGGTTTTCCCAGCTCCGATCTCGTCACTCCATCCACATGCTGCTCACACACACACACACGTTCTGTAGCGAGACGTGCATCTCTGCCCCCACCGAGTGGTTCTTCTGACCTCAGAGCCCACTGATGTTGGAGAGGTTCAAAGAAGCAGGCAGGAGCAGAGCACAGTACGCAGAAGGATGCAGGATGTTCCGCAGCTTAAATTAGTGATGTATGGAGAATATGTCATCTGGTGAAGAAGCAGGACAGCTCAAAAGAAATGAAAGAGGAAGGTTCGCCGTTGTCTTGTTGACAGTAATGGAAAAACCCCCAAAAAACTTTTGTTTTTAAAGGGCTTTTGCTTGGATATCAGAAAAAGATGTAGAAGTTTTTGTTTAGCTTTGTGCCTCAGTTGGTAGAGCACATGCACCGTGTGCCGTTGTCCTGAGCTCAATTACCACTCTTGGATTTGCTGCACATCTTCGCTCTCTCTCCATCCCATTTACTCAATAAAGGCAACTACTGCCAAAGAATCCATAGGAAAAATAAAGAAACTTAATGGAGAACAGGGCAAAGTACAGAACTGCCCGTTCCCATCCGTTTACTGGCTCAAATAGTGTTCCTAAACCAGCGGTGTCTGGATCGAAGCTCGCAAACCATTTACCAGTCTCGGAACGATTTCATCCGACCAGCGACTGCAATTCAATTCAGGAAGTTGAGACAACTTTTATGAGTTATTGGTAAAATATTCAAATGGAATCTGTGCAAATCAAGATATGAATGATTATTAACCATGTCACTTTTTTGTTTTGAATTCCACTGCAAGTAAGACCACAAACATCCAGTGACTGTTAGTCAAAAGCTGACATTAAACTCTGCTAAATGGAGAATTTTCAAAGAGAATGATCCATATCCTGTTTTTGTTGAGAAGAGACAAAAACACATTTTTAAATTACTGGCCAAAAGAGTTCATCATAAAGTTTAAGAAAATCATATTCCTTTTTTTAATACAGACACACACAAAAAAATCAGCATCATTATGCTTAATAAAAAAAAAAAAAGTAAAAAAAAAAAAAAAAAAATTGTTGGCCTCTAAATACTAGCTTTATGATTTAGAACCCCACAATCTAACCTTTTAACTTGATTGAAAGAAAGACGAACTCGGCTGTTTGGAAATATTGTCAGATACCAGAAAAATCCACTGTGACAGTGTGGAAACGAAGCGCCTCCCATAACGCTGCTTTGAAACTACAGTTTATAACTAAGAGCAGGATGTTTGTAAAGCAGCAGATTGCAGGCTGGCTATCAGATAACGTGACTAACCAGCAAATGTTGTCCTGTTTAACTCCCAGCATTACTCTAGAGCAGACTGGTAAAAAGATCTTAGCACAATAGGCAATTCAAAATGACAAAATTGTACAGGTTCATTCTATATTCTGGCCTAAGTGTTTGTATTGAAATCAAAATAAATTAAAACTGTGATGACAAGTTAAAATTATTTTAGTATTATGTTGATGTTTTTCTTGAGGTTATCAAACTGTGACAATCTGATACTGACCCATCAATCTGATACTGACCCATCAATCTGATACTGACCCATCAATCTGATACTGACCCATGCCTCGGACTGAGTCGTGAGCAGCAAGGATGAGGCCAGTAACTAAAGCACTAATATGCTGCACAGACAAAAGGGCAGCTCTGTGTGCACTTTGTCAGTAAAGAAAGCAAAGAGAGTGGTCAAACTCTCAATTAAGTTTTCATGGAATAATTACAACAATAATTAGCTTAACAGCTCATTACATGCAGCACTACTGACAGGGAAAGCAGAGTGGCAACCAATTGCCCCTCCGTTGTCAACTTGTATCTGTCTCTTTAATTATCTGGGGTTCGATACAATTAGTTTGAGTAAACACTATTGAAGGAATACAAAAGGTGAATTAGACTGGATGACTGCGCTAATGAAAGCTACTCAAATAGGGGGGGAAAACAACACTAGAGTAGCTAGTCTGACAGTGAGGAATGAGTGTGTACCGTAATGTTTGTAATTTATTCCGTCTGCTACGTTTGCATATTACTTACCTTTTTTGTTCTAATTATTATGCTAAAAAACAATTCAATACTTAACAATTAAGCCATTTTGTCCTCCAAAACATTAGCTTAAAAACTAAAAAAAAATAAGTAAAAATTATTTTGCCATTTGCTTTTGAACTGAGGAAAAAAATATATGTTTTTTTTTTTTTTTTTAAAAACAACTATTTCATGCAGGAGCATCATTTCACCTCATGGGACTTTGAGGTCTGTGCCACAAAGCCTCCCCCATGGAAGTGGATGAGAAGGCAGGGGGAAGAAGGGAGGTGCTTGGTCTTCAACCCCAGGGACAGAGAAATAGCACCTCCCTCAGATCGAGACAGAGATAGCAGAGTCTCGCTGTCCTAGAAGGAAAGAGAAAGGTGTTGGATTAAAAATCTAAACATAAGTTTTGGTTCCAAACTTTCCCATTCTCTCTTTATAATCCTTGCCACACACAAATAATCTGCATGCATGGCGCTATGTGCTGCAAACAGAGTCAAATGTCTGTGCTGATATTTTTGCAGCTGAAGTTAGCAAGCAGAGCTCCTCTGAGAGCTGGATAAGCTGGTGGTTCTGCAGCAGCTTGTTGCCAACGCGTCCTGCGCCAGCAGAACTGCACAATAATTCCTATTTATCAACAGGAACAAACAGCAGGGACTTCTACTGCTGTAGGCTTGGATTCTGACAGCATAAAAGAACACTGTTGTCTTGTTGGAGCATTATCACTGGCTTAAGATGTTTGCTGTTAGAATTTCTGGTTTATTACCAGTGAATAAAGAAAGAAGAACAAGCTGAAACGGAGACAGCCGGCCCCCGGAATAAATTCTTGCTTCTGAGGCAGAAGCAAGAAGTTCAGTTAAGAAAAGTTAAGTGATAGCAAAATGATGATGATGATTCAAGGAGGAAATCTGATCTACCAGAAAATCAGGACAAAACAAAAGTCAGATTCAGCCAATTTTGAAGATTAACAGGGTGTTAAGAAAAAAAATAGAAGAAAAACAGCCATAAAAAAGTTTTAAGATGCCTAGAAACTTTTGCCAGGGTTTCTACTTAAAAAAAAAGAGCTAGTCTCTTTGAAAGCCATGTTCATTTAAACTTGAAGTTAAAAATGGGATTACCTGTCCTTCACGCAGCTCATAAGAAATGAGTCTCATCTGAACAGGAGCGGGGCCGATGTGCGCCGAAGGTGGAGCTATCGTTACAGACGCTGTGTGGTTTGTGGCTAGAGGAAGGTCAAAGGGCACAGGAGGCACAGAAAGCGCTCTGTTCACCTTGACTTGAGTAGAGGTCATACTGGCAAGACTCTGGAGAAAAAACAAAATGAATAGAAGACAGACATGAGGTAGCAAAATCACCAAGGTAAATTGATTGGTCACTGGATGAATACGTCATGAAAAACAAGATGAAATGAATTTCTCCCATTATTACTACTGTTCTCTGGAATAAAACAAAAAAAGGCAGAAAAGTCAATTTCCTCAGAGAAGCATAGAATGTATAATATATGTGATAATTAAATTACAATGTCTCTCTGTGCAGTAAAATCAGATATCACACATTACAAATGTCTTACAATGTGTCCACCGTGCGTCGCAACAGGAGGACATTACCCACCGACAGGACCTCCGTCTCTGTGATGTTCCAGAAGGCCTTCCAGAAGTGTACATCCAGGTTCTGAGTTATCCGTTCAAATTCTGACCCCCTCAGCTCCGGGTCGATGGCATACTTGCCCGAGGTAAAGAAAGAGCTGGCTGCCACGCCTGGGAAAAGGAAGACGGTGGACACAGTGAGGAGGGGATGCATGGGAGGTTAATGTGAAGGACAAAGCAGAACCAAAACAATGAGAGTGTCTAGGGAATATGAGTTAAAACAGAGGAAATAAAAATAAATAAAATAAATGTTAACCAAAACACTGAAAAAAAATAAGGAACAAGTTACCGATAATGAAGGTCAAATACAGGAGGAAAGCAAATGTAAATGTAACGAGGCCACAGCAAACATCAGAAATAGAGAGACAGGTGGAAAAATTGGGCCTCATTCAGTAAAATGTATATTTGGTTCTCCAAAATAAAAATAAAATAATTTCAGGAAAGGACGTGTAGTAAATAAACAGATATAATACAGGTACATCTCTATGTATTAAAACCCAATGCAAAAAGGTAACTATATTATCACACATGGAGCGACATGCATTTCAAGCATATTTTTTGATTAATTTTAATTAGACCTACATGAAACCCTCAAGTTTCTCAGGAGATTGGAATGTTAAGCAAGACCTAAGAATGGATTTTTACTACAGAAGTTATTTTGTTGTCTACACAGTCATTGAAGGGAAATTGAATTTTTCTGATTAACAGTTTGGAGTTTCATAAGCTGAACGCTAAAGTGAAAGAAAATAAGAGAAATAAATACTTGAAATACATCACTTCATAACTATTTTAATAGAGATGCACCTATAAATACCACTCAGGTAATTGAAATTTCTTACAACGTAAAACAGAAAAACACCCAACTCAAAGCTAAGAGAATAAAAATATTCAGGACGATAGAAGATATGGTGTAAAAGGAACAACTCAAGAGTAATGTTCAAATGTCTTCCAAGTCAATAAAGAGGAACACAATGAAAAGGTTCCAATAAACTCACCGTACGGTGCAATACCTCCTGCGTCCACTGAGGTGCAGCAGAGAGCACAAGAAACCATCAGAGTGGGGGCATTCCTTTTGTTAGTGTTAATTATTTATGTCTGAGTGCATGTGTGTATATCACAAGTTTGTATATGAATCGGTCTCTGTGCTTAACTGTGTGTGAATGTTCAAAACATTCTGAAATATACAAGAAACACACCAGCCCGCCCTCGAGATTTCAAAAAGGATGAAAGAGCATTGAAAATCCAAACGCACAACATCAAAAAGGTACACAGTCAGGGGCCAAGGAGGAATGCAGAAGAGATGCGAGGATGAATGAGAGCAATGTGTGCTGGTCGATGAGGCGATGCTGACCTATTCCTGACTTATGACGCTTGTAGTTTTCGCCAAAGGCCACGAGGCCGATAGCGATGGTCTGAAGACACGGTCGGATGGCCGGCGTAAACTGGAGAGAGAAAGACATATTATAAAAAACAAAAAAAAAAAAAAGTCACTTAGTCTAATCCTTCATCAGTACAAAACAGAAGCAGAAGAGGACTGAACCTGCTGAAGAGGAGCAAATCTACCATTATTTTTTCTTTTATTGCTGCAGCAGGATGGTTTATGTTTATCCATTTAGGATTCATTTCAATAGCCCGACATTAATCAGAATCATTGATTCAATATTTTTTGCTCTACCTCTCTTCATGAATAATACTAGCAGAAGCATTATTCATAACCAGGGAGGAGGCACCCGTAACTCATTCCCATTCCCCACCACTTATTGCATCTCACCTGAAAACCCAGGCAGCGGCCATAGAAGCATCCTTTATGCATGGAGGCGTATTCCCGGACGAAACTCTCGCTGAGGCCACTTTCATCCTGGAAGAACAGGTTTCCGTGGCTGTTGTCATGTAGCATGCGCTGCGCCAGGTAGAGCAGGGCGCGCAGCTGACAGAGCGCGTTGCAGTACGCCTCCATCTCTCGCACGTTGTGCGCTACCCGAAAGAAGATGCTGCGGCGGTTGGCTGTGATGTAGCGCCCCTTGTGGACGATGTGGAGAAGACAGCAACGCACAACCTGAAAATAAGAATTTCAAGCAAGTCAAAACGTTGGACTGTTAAAAGAAATGCTTTTGAAGGTGCCTGGAGGTAAAGCGCAACATAACTTGTGGTGCGTCTCCAAACTTTCGTCTGTCTAGAAAGTCAAATTTTAGGTAGCAGAACAGTGAACTGAGAAATTCAAAAGCTGGTCAATAAATTAAACATAATTAGACCCTATTCACCAAATAGATTACTTTTAAAATACGTCGAAGTTGTAAGTTAAATCATAGCAACAATGAAAGGGGATAAATATTTTGTGACCTCCTGCAAACATGTTTAAAAAAAAAGAAGGAGGAAAAGATCTGCAAAAACCAGAGAGATCATAAATGTGGAAATCAAGGGCGATGAGAACAGAGCAGCATTCATTTGCCAAACACATTCAGTTATAGTCTGCTGCGCCAACTGAAGGTCATGAAGATTTATCGATAAGCGTCAAAGATTAAAATACATCGGATCCAGTAGTCGTTGGCAACTGTGCAGTTGGAGGATTCATCTACGCCCTCCCCACCCCCCGATTTGCAACATAAAAATCAATCTCTGCAACAAATGTGCCGACCTTGAAACAAAGCAATATCAAGTCAAAGATGGAGCAGTTTTTCACCAGGGTGAGGGAATACTGATATGAATCTACTGCAGAGTTAAAGATTTTTTTATCCTCCAAGCTGCACCAAGTTGGAAATAAGAAACAGGAATTTAAAATTCGACTCCTGCAGACAAAAAGAAAAAAATAATAAAAATTTTAAAGCTTTGCGCAGCTTACCTTGACGAGCGAGCGATAGCCATTAGCAGGTATGTGTGGATCAAAGTCAAAATGTTGATAAACGGCAGCGAAGCCAGAAATAACAGGCTCCAGGCTGCGCGCGTGTTCCTGGATCAGTTTCATGGCCTCCACGAGACGTCGACCCGCATCACCCTGGGTCCCCTTGGCTCCGCCCGAGAAGAAAGTCACGTTTTCTTCACATACGCCGTACAGTGCCGCAAACACTGCCTGGGTGTCCATCACTGGAAAAAAAAAAGTACATGAAAGGGGAGATAAAACAAAAGGAGATTTGCTGACAACATTTCAGTGTCTGTGACATTTTAAGAAACTGTATAAATGTAACTCCATTTATTTGTCATTAATGTCCCTTTGCTTCACATAATTTCAACAAAACTGACCAGCAGTGACATTTACACTTTTATCGAATGGTTAAAGTTCCAATCTCACCTTTCTATAGAGGTTAAGAGCAAGCCCATTAGCCTGATCTTGTGAGAACATCCAAGAGAAACACCGCACCCACTGGAATTATCCAACAAAATGTTCTTAGTCTGGATAAGTAAGCCCCTGCTGCATGGTGTACAGAGACTCCTGGGATGAAATGTGTTAAACAAGGCTTGAAATGAAGCGATGTAAACCCAGGCTAAGCAGCTAAAATCCCCACAAGATCTGCATGGAACAGGAGGAGAAGGCAGAGGCTCTCTGCTAACAGGTCACTGCTGAGAACAAACAGATTGGCCAGAAACTGAAGGAAAAAGAAAGAAAAACATCCAAACATGCTCATGAAAGAGTCCCAGAGGGAGGCGTGCAGCTGACATCACACTGCGTGGCATGTTTATCAAATGTGCCCATATCTCTTTCCTAATGAAGGACAATGATACAGCACTGTCTGTTCCTGCCGGACTGTGTTCCTCTGCCAAGTCATCCGAGACGTCGGTTTCCATGCCAGCTATGGGAACCGGCTCGCAGTTCCTCTATAGGCCGACTGTCATGCTGAGACAGAAGAGAGACGTGCAAGAGAAGACGGCGTCTCTACGCCGGCCAGAACTTACAGAAACAAGAACGAAATAATCATTTTTAATAAATGACTTTAATTAGTATGTGTAGATGGAGACACGAGTAGATAACGGACACTTAAATGCGAGGCGTGTTGCGATAAATTAAGAATTCAATCTCACATATTTACTAGAAACTTATTCTATGTCCTTAAAATTAACTTTAAATTCGTTTTTGGGACAGATAGTCTAAAGAGCTTCAAAGGTTTCAAAGTGATAATCTGAAAATTTGTTGTTTTGTTTTTTTGGGGGGGTTTTTTGAGTTATGCAAAAAAAAATTATTCAACCCCTTGGCAGATTATGTTTCGTTTAATTTTCATTAAAAGAAAATGACAGAAATCTCACAAAAGATGACAATGGACAAGGGTAAAAACAAAAATCTCAGTTTATAATTCACATTCACAAAATTGTAATGTTAAAGATAATTTATATCCTTCTCAATAATAAATTTAAAAGACTGTATTGGCATTACAGCAACCAAGTTCTTGTGATTTCTGAACTTTTTGAAAGCTTCCAGGAGACTTTGTCAATTCATCCTCTGGGACGAGCTCCAAGTCTGGTCAATTTACCATCATCCTAATCTTTAGCTCCCACTGCAGATTTTCTGTCAAATTTAAGTTACACTGAGTCACTCCAAAAACTTTAATATCAATTAAATTTACAAACAAGGCACTCATTTCAAAGATTTCTTCTAATCCAAATCTGTCAGGGGGTTATAAATACATCGGGGCTTAATAAAAATTTAAAGCAAAACTAAAAAAAAAAAAAAAAAAAAGTCTGGATCTCTCTCATAGTAATCAAAGATTTTATTTATTTATTTTTTTACCTCCCAAATAACGAGCCATGTGGCTACTTATTGGTGACACAGATGAAGAATATCGTGAGCAGCTTTACTACAAACATGTATGCAGGAAAAGCAGGTGAGCTGTGTGGACGCAAACACAGGCATCTCCCTGAACCCACAAAAACATTTGAGTTTCTATTTGAAATTCATTTTGCCCTGAGATTATGAAACAGCAGGAACTTGTCATTTACTGGGAGGAACCAACCAAAAGCTGAGGAATGGAAACAACAGTTTATGCAGTGCAAACTCTACCACAGCACGCGACTGCAGCCACACATCAGTTCCCCCGACTTCCTCCTCCTCACTGGGTTCAAACAAACTTGCATAAAATCTTCTCGTTACGAACTCAAAATTGATCTGGAGACTCTGAAGTCACTGCTGTAATCATGGGTGAATACGATGCATGGACACCGGAGGTTGCCGTTAGTGATGCAACATGGTCGATCCTTGCAAACCCGTGGGAGCGTTTCGACCTGCTTCCTCACAAGCGCTACGAGAAGCCTGAACAAAGTTGGAAAGGTAAAAGCGGTGAAAATAATATCTGGGCTTTGGAAAGGAAGAGTAAATTTAGGTAGATATTTGAGTTCACATTTTGGGAGAGAAGAGAAACGATGCTTAAAGAGTGAAATATTGTTCTTGAGGCTCACAGGAGTAATTGAAACATAATGGTCACACTTATTTAGTTTTTCCTCTGGTTCACAATGACTAATAGAAGTAGTCCTTTCAGTTTGTCAAGGGAACAATAATACTCCCTTGACACCTGCAACAGGACATTAATCAACACGACAATTTCTTAGAAGCTGGAGTTTGTTTTCTGTTTTTCTTTAGGCAGGTTTTTAAGGCAATTCCACAAAAGAAGAAAATAAATCAGGTGCTACTTTCTGAGTAAAGAGTAGTAAACAGTCAGTACTTTGTTTCATTCAACTGTCAAAGAAAGAAAACCTGCTCAGATATTATTAAAAACGCTGCCAATATCTCAATATTTGGAACAGGTGCTACCAAGCCTTGGAAATATGCAAATGCAGAGTTCAGACAAGTATCATCTTGAAAACTTCTAGGTGACTGCTGCTTCTCCTTATAATGGAAAAACATTGTGCTGACTGTTTGGAAGCATTTGGAAGACATTAAGCTGCTGTTTCTATAATGGAGAGCAGTTGAAGTTCCCATACTTCACTTAGTATGAGAAAAGTGTATTCTAATTGCTTGGAAGTTGTACAACAGTTTCTAAGCACGACTTCTACACACTTCATTTATATTGCGCACAAGTCTCTATGCAGATGTCAGCTGAGTCACAAACAGTCCAGCAAGCACTTTGTTTTTGCAAAAAAAAAAAGAAAAAAAGAAAAAAAGAAACTGACGCATGGTCCAGCAGCTATAGTGCATCTGCTAAGAGTATGAAATGGCCCCGGAGTCACAAGAAAAAAAAAAAAAAATGTTTTTTTTGGGTTTTTTTTTTTTTTGGGCTAAATTAGAAGCTTAGGAAGACCTAGAGCAAATTTTTGCTAGGGGAATATTCAGTTGTTCGTTTGTACATAAATGGAGAATGATCAATTACTTCAGTATCATGTTTAATCAGTTCGTTTCAGATACTTTTCACATCAAATCAGCAAAATGAAAACATTTCTTTATGCAACACAAGCTCATCTGGTGATTTCATGGAAAACGTTTCTTCTACAGAAGTCCTATTTTGCTATTCCAATCATTTCAGACGCTGACATGACACTTAAAAATAAAGTCAACATAAGATTTCAGTTGACATTTGAGATATTGGAAGGTTTCCCACTGCTTCTTTCAACACATTTAAAAAGGACAAGTCCTACGTTTTCTTTCAGCAGTTCGGACTTTATCTTAAAACAGAAGCTTACTAGAACACAACGTGGACTGGCAGGAGTGAAATTACTTTGCATATTTTTGCTTAACAAAGTCCGAAAGATAGCAGACACACAGTGCGAGTGCATCATCTTGAAGTTTCTATCGACTCACTCTGATGTTATGCAAGCATTAGTCATATGAATTCATCACAGGGATCAATGACGAAAGCCTTTAACACTCAGAGCAGTTCAGCAGCTAACAACAAACACATGCATGGCTCCAGCCAGAGGATTACACACAGGTATGAAAGTATAATATCTGAAAGTAAACTACACATCAGCAAAAGAGAGCATCTACAGATAGGCAATATTCTATGTGCATTCTCAGCAGGGTTGTGTTAAGTGGATACAGTGGCTGGTCCAATCAAAGAGTCACCCGAAAGACACCACTGAAGTCAAACGAGCTTGGGCCGGCAGCCAAAATACAAATTACATAGCTTAATTAAAGCACAGGGATGCAACTCTCTCATCAACTTTCTCCTCTGAGCATGGCCTGATGTTGACAGAGTAAGCCAGGGATGAACTTTACGAACCCAGATCAGCATAAGAGGCTCAGAAACTTAATAACAATGAAGTCGGCAGACATTACAGCCCCATCTAACTTCAGCGAGCATCTCTCATGCAAATGCTATGCAAATGTAAAACAGTTAGGCGAGTTGCTACCATCTCATCAGAATGAAACAGACTTCACACTCTTCTTTTTTTTTTTTGACATAATGCCTCAGAGAACACAAACGTGCTTTCACACTAATTCCAGAAGAGCTGTCAACCTACTCATCTATTAGGAGAAAAACATGACTCACCTCCTGGCTTCTCAACTCTTTGGAGCCTTTCAGGCAATACAGGTGGTCAGCTAATGAATAAAGCTTCTTTTGTGCTTTAATGACAGAAGTGGTCACTGTAAGCCCACTAGAGCAACTACCAAGTTGTACCTTGTCTCTCCACATTAAAGATGAATGAAAGTGGACATTAATAAGTCATGTACAACAACCAACACCAGCAACATTTCTGACAATGGCTCCTGCGGGGCCAAAAGAGACATTGCTACTGACACAGAATATAAATGATTGGTACGGATTAAAATAAATAAATGTTTACCAGAATCTGAGTTCAAGGCTTTGTCCATGTCAGCCTCCTCTCTTCCACGAGAGCATTGAAAGCATGAAGAAAAAGAAAGGAAAAGATAAAGAAGAGATGTGTTTTTAGTTGATGTTGTGGATCTGCTGCTCCTGCGTCTTCAGTGCCTAGCTCTTTGGGTTTAATCTGTATGAGAGCATGCCATATTTCTAGTCCTTGGAAGCAACGTGGGTCCTTCTCTAAACTCCTCCTCCTGCCACATTTAAAAACACAGGAAATTTAGGAACAAACCATTTTCCAGTTAACCGTCTCCCCTGTGACAGAGGGCTGTGCTGCCATTGGCTGGTCAGCTTGCAACACCCTGTGAACTTTAGCTCAGTTGGCAAAACCTCAACATTGGCAGACATACAGCTATGAAAGCAAAACAGCATCTGAAATGTTTTTAATTTGATTTATATTGGATTATCAAAGGTCACTTACAGGAACAAGTGTAAACAAGTTAAATCACCGGTTATCAGACGATGATGAGGCAAAAGTAGTGATATCTTTTGAGACTTTACACATTTTATTGAATTACAAACACAAACTTTAAAGTATGTTCTTAGGATATTATGTATTAAACCAAGATAAAGCAGATAGAAAAAGAACTGTTGAAAGAAAGTCATTACATTTTCTGTTTGTTCCCAACATGGCAGTTTTCTACAAGCCATGAAAAGCACACAACAATAATCTGGTCAGATTTTACAAAGAAGCAACTTTGTAGAGTAGATACGAAATTCTGCATGTGGCAGAATACTAACAATGCACCATGAACACAACTTATCCTTGGTGAAACATCATGATGGCAGCATCATGATGTGGTGATGTGGATCCTGGACGAGCCCCCAATTTGTAATGGTGTGGTTCACCATCCAGAAAGACAACAACCCTAAATATATATCAAGAGCTACAATGGAAAATAATTAGAATGGTATAGAATGCAGTGAAAAGTGATTCTGCAACAGCATTATTATTATGATGATGATAATAATATTTTTAAATCAGTTATTTTCCTTCCTTTTTAAAACTATGGGATACTTTGTGTTGGTCCATCACACTGCATCCAAATGAAATACATTGAAATTTGTGGTTATACTGTGACAAAACATGAAATGTTGAAGGGATATGAAAACCTATTAAACTGACATAAAAAACAGCAGGTGAATGAGAGAACTATACCTTCTAAATGTATTATTTGTTAAAGCAAATACAGCTACATAAAGGTCAGTAGAAAAAAGAACAAGAATTTGTCAGTGGTAATTACCATATTTGTACTAATCAAAAGTATAGGATAAGTAATTGATTTTTAATTTTTATTCTACTCGATAATACTGTAACATTATATTTTTTTGGTGTCCACGTTAGCCTAAGTTTAACTTTTAAATGTAGCATCTATGATCAAACAGATATTCCATAACAAATTAGAAGCAAGTGGAAACTCTTGAGAAATGTGAATGTTTACACAGCAAACACGTGAAGCCTTAAAAAAATAAAAATAATTTTATTTTTTTTTCCTGTGGAAAGCATGACCTCAGATAAGACTTTTTGGCTGATACCACAGATGAGTGTTTCATAACTTGATGGAGAGAGATGTGACCTTTTGTCCAAAGACAGATGCATAAACACCACATCACTTAAGAAGCATGTTGTTTTCTGTTATTTTTACCAACCACAAGAGCATCCTTTCCCATACTAATCCTTTAGCCATTTTAAATGGCGTATAAAAGATGATTTAATTAGTCACCATCAACCTGTGGCTCAGGTTCCCTCCCATTTTATTGTTTTATATTGTCTTACAAAACAATAAGACAATACAAAATACACAACGTGGGCTGGCAGGAGTGACACGAGCATACAGTCGGACTATAAAACAAAATGCTGACTAATACAGGTAATTAAGCTGTACATGCTGCTAACTATTCTTAAAAAAATCACACCAAGATAAAGTTTCAAAAAGCTTTATAATTAAAAAAAAAACTCCATGGCAAATATACCAGGGATGAAATAAAACCTTCAGAAAAGAAAAAAAAAAGACCAACAAACGTTGGTCAAAAGCAAGATGTAAGGATAGTTTACCTTTTACAGCATTAACTATTCTTTAATTGGTTGTACATTTTAACCATGAGACAGTTTTCTTTTATGGGTGTGGAAAAAAAAAACCTTGCTTGACTACATTTATGGCAAGAATTTGAACTGTTTTCTTTCACTCGAAGGCCCGACTGAGCCTTGGTTATCATCAGAATTCGATGATGTGCTAATCTTGAACAGGCAATTCTTAAGTTTTAATTTTGTACTTGTCAAAAGTCTTACAGCAAGCTAATTTAGTAAAGCTATACCTAGAACATGAAAATGCCTCATTTATTCCTTGTGGAGTGTTCCCACCTGAGCAGTTGCCTCCATCAGCATATTTTCAGGTTGAAAGTTTAAAGGTTTGCTCAAACAAGACTTCCACTTGTCTTTATATGGTCATGTTTTCATATGACGGAATATTTTACTGATATTTTCTAAGGATACAAAAAAGTCTAGAACAGAAAGTATAGCATGTAAACTTTCACAATTATAGTTTACAGCCAATTCAAATCTACCATTCAGTTTTTCACAAATGTAGCAAGACCAATAAAAAAAAATTAAAAATTTAAGTCAGTTATGTTATGCAATCATGTGGAAGACTGCTGACTTTAAAGTTGTCCAGCAGACTGTCACACCCTCCACAGGGAGTGTAACCAAAAAAATGCCATTGCAAAATAAAATGCCTGCTTACAGAGTGCTGTAATGGAAAGCTGGGGAGAGAGAAATCCTGTAGAAAACTGTAGAGGCATATGAGATAACTGCAGCCTTGACAGAATGGTGATGCAAAGCTCATTTCAGAGTTTGATACCAGCAAAGTCAGGCGGGTTACAGAGCTTTCAGGAGAAACAAACAGACATACCAGGGAAATGGGGTACAACCTTGTGTTAAGACTATCCTTGGAACTGGGCAAAGGAGAAAAAGCAATTTTGCACAGTGGTTCAGAGTCCGTTTTTCTGGTGAAACCAAATTTTGCATTTTACTTGGAAATGAAGGTTCCGGGGCTTAGGGGAAGAGAGACACCAGGTCCAACAATGCAGAGGAGCTGAAGGTCACTGAACCTAGGCTTCCCAACACTTTGGCAGTGCCACACACTGATGGCATTCATGACAGCATGCCACACTGAAACAATGACGCATGCAAAAGGGTACATGCAAGTCCATTTGTGTCCTTATGTTACATTGAAATTTACAGAGAAAACTAATCTGGTGTTTCCATTACCTATAAACCAAACTTCACTTTTGATATGTGCTCCTGAAATAAATCCCCTTGTTGGTGTATTTTATTGAGATGTTCTTTATTCCTCTACTTTATACTCAATAAATGGGGCACAAAACAGAGGAAGAAAGGGACGAAATGATAACACAGAAGTATGAAAAGGGGGAGCAGAAGGAAGACTCTACAAGCCTGGGCTCTTTAGCATCCCAGAGAGTAGCCTTGCACTCACTGACATTGGCAACAACAGGAAACTAGTAACAATGAGCCTGCACACCCCCACCTAGACAACAAATGCATGGCTTAGTTCAATGGTAATCTAAAGGCAGCAAAATTAAAATTCTCACAATCAGACCTGGTTTTATTATGTAAAATTACGCGTGTTGGGCACCTTATGTAATAATAGAGATTAGGTGAAAAACTGGTAATCTCATTATATGGAGCTACAGCTAAGGTAGTAACAAATGGATAACTTAAGAGCTTATGAGAAAACATGACAATATTCTCATTGTTGTGGAGTAAAGGCTTCAAGCTGGTTAGTCTGGCATGATGCAATCAGAGTTGTAGCAAGTCAAGACAAAATGCAAGTATCCACAATGCCTTGCTACCATCCTTCAGGAGACTCTTTCATCGTCATTCTGAGCCAGCCTTCTCTGGTGTCATAGCAGTAGATCGCCATCTATTGTCTTAATAGATTTATCTACAGCGCTTTACGAGAACAGATAAACCCTTCTCATTCACATCCTACACCCACTGTTTTAATCTCATCCATCCAATCCCCATCCCTTTTACTGTTAAAGTACCTGCTGATCAGGTTGGCGCTGTCAGGGTCAGCTGTTGACATTAGAGATGGAAGACCTGAAATTTGCATATAAATACAGATGACAGCCATTTGTTATTGGGTAAAAACGCGATTACGAATATTTTTACTGGATACTGTCAGTACTAATGGGGATGCTCTTGACTACAGACAAGGCAGGAAGTGACAGATGGTGCCTAAATAGGCCGTGTAGATATAACCTTAACATCTTAGTTTCTAATCGACACTACAGTAAGTCAGTAGAGGCTATTATAAATCCAGCGGTGCTACCCTAAAACGGCTAACCTAGCTGCTAATATGTTAGCTGTAGGGGTGAAGACGTTCCGTTAACAAAGGGGGAGTCACTGCAAGGACAAATGCCGGGAAGCGAGGTGGCACAGCAGGGAAAAACTTACCAACAGGACCCTCTTTGAATTTGGATGAGCGTCTTCCATTCACAACTCTCTCCAGTCTGTTATTCCCTCCGCCCTTCTTACTCGACGCCATCTTCGCCCACTCTGTTTACGCACCGCCTCTCATATGTCCCTTCATACCTACCTGACCGCGCTGAGGCCCCGCCCACAACAGAAGTTCAAGCGAATGGAGTCACGGTTGTTCAGTCCAACAGCCAATCAGAAGGCTGATAAGTAATGTTGTGTTTTCCCTTGCTCTAAAGGCACATTCCCCAGCATGCTTTAGGTGTTTCTTTGCATAATCATGATGTAAGGTGATGGGTGATTAACAGGTTTTATTGAAATGCAGTCATTTGAATTAGGTGTGTTAAAGCAGAAAAACACACAGGGAGGTGTGCCTTGAAGACCAGAGTTGGGAAACACAGCACTACAAATTAAAGAAAATTGTAAATTTTCATGAAATCTTGATGCATTTCTTTCTTTATTTTTTTGTTTAGCATTAATGTGTCCAAAATATGCAGGAAACCACAAGAAAAATCAATAAGGCTTAAATGAAAACTATACAAGCTAATAACTGAATAAGGTCACATAAATATGCAACTCAGAGTATATCACACTTTGACAGCAAAACTGTTAAAAGGCTTGAATGTCTAATTCTAAAACAGCTAAAGAAGAAGAAGAAAAAAAAGAAAAACCATAACATTAATTTTTAAAGACACGATATCTGCAAAACAATTACTGTTCATTTTGGACCATAAAATCCTTGCTGCAATCTTGATGGAATAGATCTTGTGTCAAGATTGCTTCAACGCTGTATGTCTTAATCCCAGAAGGAAAAATGTGGTTAGGCAATGCAAGTTTAAGAAAGCTAAAAATGTGGCTGCAATGTTCAAAACTTAATGTGCTGCAATCAAGAAACCCATTATGTGTCATAATCCAACCACATTTCACACAGCTCCCGAAATAGATTCTCTGCTTTCCCCCCTCCGTCCGCTTTCATTCATGGTTTCTCCAGGATTTCTTCCTTTTCTTCCATAGCGGTGCACACATCCTGGTACTGGCTTTGTCCCTGGGAGCGTTCTATCTGATCATATGTTGAACAGCAATCTTCTAGATTCAGCCCCTGGTGTATGGCATAATCATAAAAAATACGAATTAAAAAATGAAAGTTACACCACAAAACAATGAAACCTGGTGAATAAATGTGAAACTCTCTAATGATCCAAGATAAAAGTACATGTAGACACTCATCTTGACTACAGTGCCTTGAAACTGTAGTTTAAGTTTTTCACATGCACAGGCTAATGTGTTTTATTAGCATTTTTACAGAAAGCAGAGCAAGTAAGACTATGTGGAGTGTTTTGTCCAGCCCCCTTTTTCTCTGATTCCTCTTAATAAAATGTCACGAGATATAAAAGGGACACAGAAAACATGTGAAATAATAGAAACCCAGTTGAACTTTTTGGCCTATATGCTTAAAAACAACCTGAACATTAAGCTGAACACATCCCCACCAAGAACAGAATGTGTCAGAGTCGATAAGAATGTAAAACTTGGAAGAAAACTTGTTAGAAGCTGCAAAAACTTGAAACTTTCAGGGCAGGAGTTCGCCCTCCAGCAAGACAACTTGTTTGAAAGCAAAATGGAAAAAATAAATAAATAAAGAACAGTTTAAGCACTTTTGTGAAGAAGTAATTATTTTCACCTGATATATGTTCTCCTCTTCTTGTTTCATTTTTTTCATCTCCAGTTTGTTTTGTTTCTTTGACTGTGAGGGGGAAACAGAAAAGAGGCTAATTAACGGCAAAAGAGTTTTGACAAAAAAAAAAAAAAAAAACTGTTGAGAAATAAGTAACTGATTGAACACAGAGGAATGATAACTATCTCTGTAATGTCAACATATGACAAGAATTCGATCAATATGTGTAATGTGACTTTCTGACCTTAAACAGAAGCGAGGCGGAAGGAATAACCACGCAGAGCAGCAGCAAGACTCCTTCAGCTGTCAGGATCTTGTTTTTGGTGCTCTCACTGAGGTTTATTGTCTTCTCGATTGGCTCTAAACATACAGAGAAGGGTTAAACCATCATAACAGCTGGTGTGTTAATAAGAGATTCTTTGGTGGTGCATTAGACATTTTATTGACTACTATTTGTTAATGGTGTTGCATGAATAATTAGCATTTGTAATCTCATGATGTAACAATCAGCTTCTCTACAATATGTTGAAATTCAGCAACTCTTGAACAGACTAAGGTTAACAGGATTTGGGGCTTATGAGGTGTAAGCAGTGCTTAGTGCTCACTTGACTCCACTCACACACACACACACACGCACACACACACACCCCCACACACACACACAGTGGCATTGCTGATTGGCTTGTCCTGCATTGTGCTCCCTCACTCCACCTCCCCACGCCCACATACTCACTGAAGACCTGCAAGTAGGTGCCGTGCGAATAGACTTTGGTGTTGTTAAAATGGCACTGGTACATTCCAGTGTCCTTCAGCTTGACATTCTTCAGGATTAAGAAGACACACTGTTTGCCATTTGACTCGCTGTAATTTTGAAACACCTCTTCAGATAGGTTCACCGGGTACATTTGGCCAGTATACGAAAAGCGGTTCACCCAAGTAACATTTGTGTTTGCGGGTCCATTTTTGTAGCAGCATTCCAGCTCAGCTCTGTCAAACAGCCTCACCCTCAAGAATGGTCTGTCTGGCTCTAACAAAATTTCTTTGTTAGAAGCAACACTACCTGTGGAAGAAGAATAAAAAATAACTTTTAGTGATCCTATATCCTGTTGGCTGCTTTTGGTCCTTCAGGTAAAAGACAAAGGACAATAAAAACATGAGAACATGTCGAGTTAAAAGCAGTTTTCTATCTATCGGAATTGTAGAACGGAATAACGTTTACAGTGATGGAGAAAGTGTGATGAAATATGTAACAACACAAAATCTGTGTTAATTATCTTAAAAAAAAAGGCCTTTAGGAATCGTACAGCTTTATTTATGGAAAGCCAATATCATCAAATTCAGTAAGTCCAACTTCCAGGACATGGTAGATTTTCAAACATCTCTATCTAAAGCAAAGCATTTTGGAAATGTAAAAAAAAAAAAAAAAAAAAAAAAAAAATATATATATATATATATATATATATATATATATCATTAAATAAATATTATAAAAAAATTTAAAGGAGAGAATGTGTTACTTCAGAGGACAAGTTACACCTATGTTCAGAATATTAGCAGTCAAACATTACTAACCCAATCTATTACCGTTTCCATTAGAAGTTATTTCTGAAAGGCCAGTAATTTACGAGTAGCGACATAAAAGAAAACGCACACAACTAATAGTCGTCACATGCATACTATTGATTCTTTGTAACTGAATCACTGATTGATTCAAATTAATAACAGTGTGGAGTATAATCCATTGTGTCATTTATTTTGTGAAGACGACGGGTATCAAACAGGTGGCTCTTATGTAGAGTTAAAGGCGTCAGAGGTCATACAGGCTGGTTGACTTCTGCTGTGCATTCCTCTGTGAAGCATGGCTTGTTCTAAACATTGTTACACAAAACTACTTTGATTTAAAAGTTGATTGAAGGAGAGGGGGACAGAAAGTAGTGCAGGTAACTATGCAGCTTAACTAAAATGATCTCAAATACTTTGAAATTCAAACCTAAATCATTAAGAAGAAAATGGAAACCTATAAACTGGATCAAAGATTAGCCAAAATGATAATGACTTATTGGCTTAGATGATCAAAGAAAAGCTAAAGTTACCTGTGAGTACTATAAGAATTAGACACCTTTGTGAAGCTCATTCAAAGTCCCTTTATTAAAGACAAACAATAAAAAAACCCCAGTATGGTCTGATGAAATGAAAGGAAAAAAACAGATCAACTAAAGAGGAATGATGCAACATACTATTATTTTGAGCTCAATTGGACGTTCAAAGGCTCCGGTAGGAACCCCTTTTAATCAGCAATGGAATGGAATATAGGAATTTATGGAAATCTAATAATTAAACAGAAAGAACGTAAATATTAAGATTGCATTACTTAAAAAGCAGACATTTATAAGCCCATCCCTCGGCTTTACTACGTTTTTTTAATTAGCTGTGTGAATTTTAACATTCTATGCTTTTATATGTTTATTGATCTCAGTTCTCATCATCACTTTTATTACTTTCCTTTGTCTGACATAAGCAAACCAACAGACTAAAGCTGAGAACAAAAATATGGTATCATCCTCACAGCAGAGCCATCTGTTCTGAGAGGAAACGTGGTTCACTGAAGCAGAACTAAAAAATAACTAAATATAAATATATCATGTAGAAATAGAACTAAAATGCACACAACCTCCCCTTCAAATCAAGAGTAAAAAAAAGAATATTAGAACATCTTAAATGTGTGTTTTATATGTACTTTACATTTCAAAAATATTTCCAACCGAATGAAAATATGAAATATTCAATAACCTTCATAAATATGTCATGTGACTTACCCATCAAGCTGCAGAGGACAAAGAACTGAAATACTCCCATGTTTTATTTATAAAAAAAAAAGTCGGACAATTAAAAAGGAACTACTTTCAGGCGAAAGTCTCCTCAACTGTTCAGTAGCTTCCCTTCTCTAATGAAACAGAGCAGCTTACTTGATCGCTGTCAGGATTCACGCTTGGATGAGTTTGGCCCATCCCACGTTTGCATAAAGACTTAGTCTGTGCACATCAAAATATGTACATATGTAGAAGCATGGTCTAAAAGTTACTTTCTTACTAAGTTCCAAGTTTGTTTGTTTTTTCTGCAACAGACCATTATAAAACTTATATGGTAATTACAAGGTTCCAAAATTATTTAAATTTACCACTATCGCATAACAGATTTTACAATGTCATTATTCATAAAGTCGAAAACCAAAGCGCACCCTTGTTTCTTCTAGACAATATTTAGGAAAAGTATAAGAATCAGAAGACATAACATAACATAATGACAAGTTGGAAAGACATTAACAAAGATCACCACTGCAGCTTTCCTTCACCACAGAAGAACTTCAAAACTTTGCAAACAAGTTTGTAGAGGGAGAAATTATTCACAAGTGGAAAACATTGAAGATAGTTACCATCCAGATGTGGATGTCCCAGTAATTCACCCCAAACTTAAACCAAATCACTGCAAAAGAAAGTAATTTAAAAAAAACAGGGTACTTTAGGAAAACAGAAGTGCTGAAAACCAATATCTTTGGACAAACAAGCATTTTTGGGAAAACAAGAGTAAACCAGCACGAAATGCCTCAGACAAAGACTGCAAAGTCCACTTAAAGTCAGAACCGGAGCTGTTTGAATTCTGTGATACTTTCAGAGGGCAGGCACTGCAGTGGGAAATGCTGCTAAGAGGAAACCAGTGCCTGGGCTGAAATCCCTACATCACTATATGAAACTGATGGTGATACAGATAGAAAACATCAAGGTATTGTTTCTAAAAACATATTTCTAGTAGATACTGAAACATGGAATGTAGTTTTTTTTTTTTTAAACCATCATCTTTGTATATTTGTTAACTGGAGTATGGAATATATTCTGTTTTAAACACCTGAGGATAGATTTGAACAGATTGACAACTTTTTTAGTTTCTTGAAATGTAAAAACTCAAAGTAAAAAGCTACGTATAGAACTTATAAACAGCATTAGTTGTTTAAGAAGCTTTGCTCCTATTCAGTAAAAAAAAAAAAAAAACAAAAAACAGATGAAATGTTTGCACAACATCCAAAGAAAATACAATTTTTCTTTTCAAATATTTTTGAGGCAATTCAAATCTGGATTTAACTATAAAATAGTGTTGTTTCTTCTCTCTTATCTGCTCACATGCACACTGCTTATGCAGACTGTCGCCAGTCTTATATCTATACTTAAGACTGGTGACAGTCACACAAACAAAACCGATCAAGTCAGACCAACAAACCTTAGAGAAGATGCAGAATGAGGAGAAGATAAAAGCAGACCTCGTGCTACCATCTTTGCTTAACTTTGTTTCACCCTTAAGGTGAGCCGAGTGGAGCCGGCGCTGGATTCCATTTGTATATTTGTTCATTTTCGGCATTAAAGCCTTATTTTATGCTTAACCAAATTTCATTATTTCTCAAGGTTCTCTGAAGGTTATTTTTTTGTTTTTTGTTTTTGTGAGGTCCCAGAACTGGTCAACAGACCCGGTTGTTACACAGAAGAAGAAAAAAACTTGCAGCACAACAATAGCAACACTTTTTTTTTTTTCATTTTATTTCCCCACTTTATTTTTAAAAAACAACACATTAAAAAAAAAAGAAAAAAATACACAAACGTACCACAATTTTCCTTAGGTGTACATCTTTTAAGAGCCTCTTACAGCATAAAAATCAATACCAAATACACAATATAGTTCTCGATAATCCTTTTTTTTTTTCTTTCTTATACGATCAACAAGCTGGGAGAAGGAGCAGTGTGTTGGTTTAATGAGGGCTCTGGCTGGCCGAGTGGGCTCAAGTCATAAGGATTTAATGGAGTTTGAAACAAAAGGGGAGGAAGTCGGAACCTAAAATATAATTACCATAAATATGAATTAACATTCTGGGATGTTGATTAGAACATTACAGAATGTACTAATTAACATTCTGGGATGATATCTTACTTCTTATTAATCATTTAATTAGTTGTCTTTTTCTTTCAAGCCCTTTAAGAAGCAAACAAATAATTGGACAGAAGAAGGCACCGCTATATAAACACACTTTACACATGGTATATAGAAAATATGAGAAAAAGCATCAAAGAAAGGGAGGAACAGGGAGAAATGTCTGTAATGGTTGCCAGCCAATGAAGCCTGCGGGCATCACGAGTGCTTTCTGAGTTTTGCAATCAGATAACGAGAGTTCCAACTAGTGAAAAAGCTGCATTTCATATCAAACAGCCACACTTTTAAATGTTAACAGAATCTGTCATGGTTAGATTATTTGCATGTTTGCTAAATTCATCGGCGCGTTGACTGGTTGCAGACATTCCTCCCCATTTTACAGAAACAGGAAATGCATAGCACGTCATTACAAGAGTTTCTTTAAAAAGCAATGGGAAAAAAAAAAGTAATAACATCCCCAACCTATTTCTAAGTACATTAAATGAAACTCCTGGTAAAACTATGAAGTCGGGCAAAGGGAAATATGCTATGAAGACAGGTAAAGTGCCTTCAGACTATATTTTACTGCATACAGTTTAAAGAGGAAGACATGAGGGGAAAAATGGCAGTATAGTTAAAAAAAAAAACAGACATGATTCTGGTTCTTGTGGCACTCAAGTGACTAAATGGTGTAAATATATTGAGGTTCAGTAGGTTCAGAAGGTAGGATCTGTTGTGGCAACAATGAGAATGCATATCAGGAAGTGATCATGATTACAGTGCGACATTGGAATGAGACAACAGCTTTCCTTCCTTCAAATCCTGAAAGTGTCATTTGTTACATTGTCTAGTTTTAAGCCTTCTTTCTCTCCAGGTCCCATGCAAACAGTTTGGTAACAGATTCTTAAACAGTGCTTGGCCTCTTGCAGCTAGATTTCTTAGGCACCTGGTCACCTGAACGATGGTTAGTTGGTTAACGTCACTGTGGTGTAAGCAGGACATCAGAGACCCGCAAATACTGCTGCAATTTGGTCATAAAGCTTTAATAGTCCTAATAATATTTACCAGTACATTCATTTAGTATATCAACTGTATTTCTTTATTTCTTTATTGAAAAACACTTTTGCCACTCTCAAATGTGCTTTGTTATGTCTTTGGTCCTGTGTGCACAGTCTCAATCATGCCACTACCGAGGAATTATACTACAACAATTATAATTACAATCAACTGCTGAGTAAAATACAAAGGCAGGAAAAGCGTTGATACAAATATCGCTAGTTGGGACTTTATAACGAATAATATACGCATCTAATGTCATATAATACAAACCTTAACCCCAACTGAAGCATGTTTCGGATCAGAAGTTGCAAACTCTCGATGCTGCAGGAACGGCGCGTTTGTGAACAAGTCTGAAGTTTCTGGGCGCTTTTCAGGTACGAGTTCAGATTTCATCAGCGCAAATCCTAAACTCAGGTTCTCTCCGCGGTCCTCTCCGTGACCTTCTATCAAACTATCCAAAGCCAAAAATATCAAAAAAAAAAAAAAAACAACCTCCAAACATTCTTCACAGGCCTGTGTGTTTTCTCTCTTTCCACCTTTGATGTGCATTGCATATCCCAGAATTCCTTCTGCAGCCTTGTCCAACCTTTTGCACGCCGCTCTCGCCTCAACCTGGCCCAGTGTTGTAACAGTATCAGTAAGATGAGGCAACTCACTGACCTAAAAAAAAAAAAATCCTCAGAGGAATAAATAAAAGCAGTACATACAAACACGACTCCATTATCAACAGCATGATTGCCTATAGTGCCGCTATTCATAAATGTTTTACTGAGAATAACAGAAAGGAAATTCCAAATAAACACGTTCTCAAATTAAAAACCCGGTAACACACATACACACACTTTCTTGCATGCATCCTTCCGATACAGAGGGCTGCTTTTACATAAAGCCCAACTGATGAAAAACACGTACTGAAGCAGAGTTTAAATAAGAAATTTTGTGGTTACAGTGTGTTTTTAACTCGTCTTGATCAGGGAAAAAAAAGTGCATCTTTGTTGTACTTTGGCATAAACTAGAAACAATACATACCAGCAGTTTTTTTTTTTTTCTAATAATCCTTCTATTGCTACATTACCCTTTGAGGGTTTGTTTTTCCTGTACATTGCTATTCTTGGCATTACTGTCAATTATGTTCCAGCATACATGTCTCGGGTGTGCATATGTGTGTTACAGCAGAAAGAAAAGACTACATTTCATTAGGCAGCACGTCTCTCACACCAAAATATTGCTTCATTACTTTTGGCACCTCTCTGCAAAAACAACCTCCCACTCAAAAGCAGGATATCTCCTCTTTTTTCCTTTTCCTCCATTCCATACCTTTGTTTCAAACATGCACCCAAACAGACAAACGCACGCACGCACGCACACACACACACACACACGCACACACGCACACACACCTCCCACGCTCCATCACTAAGCACAAAGCCATTACACTCCTCTGGCAGACGGAAAACTTCCTGCTTTGGCAGCAAACAGCTCTGATACAAAGATATAATAGTGACAGCTTGGATCCAGGCAAGAAGTTTTTTTGGAAGAGGGGAGGGGGATTGGAAGTTCCAGGGAAGCCTCTGAAAGTCACGTTGTTCTGAACAAGAGCCAGAAGAAAACCTGAACACAAGGACATATGAAAGAAAGTAACAAATATTATGTAGCTGAAGAAACAGATAATAATCAGAGGCTTTAGTTGCGGAGGAGACGGGTTCTCAAAATCTTTACCATCCTAGTTTAATAGCATCTTTTTCCTACTCAAGATACTTTTTTAATTAAAAGAGTTTGACTTCATGGTGTTTTTCATTGTAATGTCATGTGCAATTTTGTTCTTCTGCAATCCTAAAGCCAAAGTGAATCTGAGGCAGTAGCAATGTGTATGTGAAGAGACTTAAACTTAAATTTAATTAATATTTTACTGGAGCAGCATAACTTAACAGAAATGCAATATTCAAGAAGCTCTGAATATATATTTTTTTACCCCAGTTAACATTCTTCTGTTCAAAACAGCCAGCCTCTTTTCTCAGTAGTTTCAAACTTTTTACTCGTTTCTCTGAATGTTGAAATGGGGAAGTGAAGGCAAACAGCTATCACTGGAATAGCATTACAAGCTGCTATTTAGACGTTTTATTTTATATCGCTATAAACTTATTTTAAAAATCAACGTATCTTTAAAAACTAGTTGTGTTTGACTTGTATTTTATGTTTTGACATTATTACTGTCATCTTGCCCTGATCAAAAACAATAACAGTGTCATTTGTTTATTTTCTGAACTGATGCTAGAAATGAACACAAAGTTTCAGTTTTTCCAGAGAATTTTAAAAACTAAAATTCTCTTTTTGACAACACTTTCACAAAAAAGAGAGACATTTGCAGTTAAGCATTTATCCTTCTGAAGCAAAAGCTTGCAATCTTAGAAAAGTGCCACCGGAGTAAAATACATTCATGTTTGACAGTTTTTTTCTTCCCCCCTCAAAAAGCAGACTTTTGATCGTCTTTATCCACACAACAAAACATACATAAAAACACCTGAGGGTAAAACGCGCTAATTGACTGAATTCAGGGATCTAGTTTGGCTTTCTCACCTTGTCGCCAGCAGGTGGCAAAGTGGCATCTTACTGGAAGTTGGCGCCTTCCAGCGAGAACTCAGAAAGGACCTCGCTCAGCTTGTGATGCTCCTCTTCCACAGCCTGAAACACAGAAAATCAATATCATCTCAAGAATTGAGAACAAACTCACTTACAGACACACGCAATTCAGCCTCCTCCTCTTAACATCCACCTTTTGTCTCCCTCGATGCTTCCCTGACACATCCCATTGCGTGCGCCGGACATAATGGCCATTTTTAGACAAGTCCAATTTTACAAGGCAATTTTCAGCAAAGCAGTAACAGCAGTGGTTAAATGGTTTTCTATTCTCCAGTTTCTCTTTGCTACCATTTGGCCTTATTTTGTCCACTGCTCGCTCCTTACTTAAGTTATCGTCGCTGAAATGGACAGCCACGCTGTTCCTTTCCACTCGGCTTCAATCTTTTCTCCTCTCACATCTTTATCTGCCTCCGTCATACAATCTGCTCTCCTCCTGAGACTCCCATTCATCTCCCTCCTTATTCACCTGTAGTCTCTGTATCATTTGCAGCAGGCTGTCCAGCCTCCTGCATACTTCGTCCCTTCTCTCCTGGGACAAGACCAGAGGGGCACTGATGCTCCCGTCTTCATCTTCTTGTTTTGCTCCATCTTCCTTCGTAGAAGGACTGGCGTTCACCTGCATGTATCCGCTGTCCGTACACTCGCTTTCTTCTGTTATTGAAAATGGCTCGGGTTAGAGATGGCAGCTCACAGTTGAATCATTTGAGCAGTAAAACGTCTTCAAATCCTTAACCTGCTGGCTGAGGGGCCTCCGTTTCATCAGAAGGCTTCTCTGGTTGCTCCTCTTCATGTTCTTCCTCGGGCTGCGAGTCCTCTGACAGACTGATGCTGCCGATCAGCAGTCTTTTCAGTGACATGACTAGCGGAGAAGACAAATTCAGCAGTTTGATGAGTACTGGAAAGCTAATTTTGGAAGGCCGGAACAAAACAACAAAGAAGTATGAGCGAGACGACTGATCACCTTCATCCAAAGCGCCGTCAGCCACCTTCTCCTGGTTCCTGCTGGAGTGATCCAGCACATGAACGAGGCCCCTGTCGGTCAACATCTCTATCAGCTTGAGCCCTGGATGAACAGCGTTGTGACCCGTCACACTGTCCCTTTCTTGGTCTGGAGACGGACACAGAGATCAGCTTTAGCCTTAGAGAAATCTAATGAAGGTACATTTTTACTAGTCCTGTACATTGGGACGCTCTAATGTGGCCTTACCACTGCTGCCTCTTAAACTTCCATTCTCAGATGGATTCAACGGGGCAATGAGCCTGTGTGAGAGAAAAGAAAAAGGGGTAAGTCTTTCTTTTTATTCCGCTTTAGCTTTTGAACATTTTGTAACACAATAACCCCAATCTTTAATGCATTTGTCTTAAATCTTTTCCTATAAATTATGTCAAACTAATCTAGACTAAACCTTCCAGAGTTGTCGGCCCTTAACCTCATGCTAAAGCATAAAATACTGAAGCTGTGCTATATGTTTATGGGAAATATGTCTACAGTGGGGAAATGTGTATCCAGTCTTTAAAAACAAACAAAAAAAAACTGAATATGGACAAAAAGAGAGAGAGGGCACAAGCAGAAAGGTTTGACACTTTTCCAATTTCCATCCATAAAAAAATTCATTAAAAATTCTAACAATTGTGAACTACTTTGAATCTTAAATCACATAAAATACAAAAAAAAATGGACTGAAGTTTGTGGTTCTGTAAAGGGAAAATATGAAAGTGTGTGTGTGTGTTTGTTTGTTTTTTTTCAAAACAAAAGCACATACGTGGTGGGACTGAGAGGAGTCACCCCAACTCCATGAGGAATAGATAACCGCATGGATGCTCCACTCTTCTTCAGAACGTCAACCGTTGACTTAATTATATCATGCCAACTGCAAAACAAACAAGCTAATGAGTTCCTCATCTTTAGACTGAACACTTTTACTCCGACAGCAAGCTTTAACACTCACGTTTTCATTTCTGCAACAGACTGAGCCACCAGCTCGTAGATCTGAGCACCACTGTCCCATGTGAATATCACATAAAAAGCCTTCCGATCTGACAGAATAAAGACATAAAAATGGAAATGAAGCAATTTTAAGATGTACTGGGAGGACCTTTACTTACTTGCTACAAAAACTAACCTGTTGCCACTTCACGGAGGAAAACAGAGTCCAGCTTTATAATTGGGCTCAGCATCTGCTTGCCCTCCTGTGCAGTCATGTTACTTTTACTCTGGCATTTTAGCAACATCTTGTCCTCCTGCTTCTGTACAAGAACCAGCATATCGTCCAGCAGCAGGCAATGCACATCTAAGAAAAAGAAAAGTTTTCAGGTTCACAAAATGTGTTCTCTGCACTTTGTTCTTGGATAGTTTATAATAGCTTTTTTTTTTCCAATACTCACTGCAGTATTTTACAGATTCGAACTGTTTAAAGCCAGTAGACTGTTTTAATCTATCAAGTGGTTTTACTATTATTACACAGAGGTTTACATCACTAATTTAAACTAATATAAAAGAGGAAGTCAAACTCCACCAGGTGCAGTTCAGCTGTGTTTCCCATAAATTTAAATGTGCAAATATCAAAAAAGGGAAATGAAAAAATTGCATTGAACATCAGAAAGGCTTAGAATATAACCGTTTCCCTTTGGACACAATTTACTTTAGAAATAAAACACTCCATTTTATATTGGATTAGCATATTATCTTCAAAAGTTTTGTGCCAATACATAGTTGTATATTAAATAATAATTCAGCCAAATGCTTCATTTATGACCTTAAAGATTTCTTTGTATTAAATATGTGAATTTATTTACCGATAGCCTTCTCTTTGGTGACTCTCCAGACCAGCGGACCTTCAAAAACCATCTTCCTCTGAGTCAAGTCAATGCTCTTAAACGGACAAAGGAAAAGTGTTGAAAAAAGCCAAGATAACAAGAACAAAAGAACAATAACTTAAAAACTACATTTTTTTTTTTTAAAGTAAACTACCTTATATTCAGTATAAAGCTCAACACTGGCTTTCAGCCCCGATGTGTCCAGTTTTTTCTGGTACTCCTTTAGAGTCTGGGAGCAAAGACAGACAAAGATCAGATTTCTGTTTGACAAGTCAACGTGGAAGCGGTAGGAGTCTAACAAACAGAAACCTTCACAAGACTCCAACAGTTGTTCGGTAACAACGGTTTATTGAGTGATGATTTATGGGGTTCTTACCAACATGTTCCCCATTGTTTTGACCTCTTCATTGACATGGTTGAGGATCTTTCTGCAGCACTCTGCGCTTTGCTGGATCGACTCCTTCTCCTCTTTTTCCTCTGCAGAAACAGGCAGAAAACAGAGCCGAGGTCAGCTTTCACAAAACAAAGCAAATGACTTCAGACTTCAGTCATAACAGTGAAATCTGCAAACATTCAACAGCTAAGTTCAATACTAATAAAACAGTTAGGTTGCTCTTTAAATGATTATTTACTCAGTGGAATGAAATAAAACCCTTGTGCTTAAATTAACATAGAAAAGTGAAACTGATTTATTTGAAAAAGTCATTTCCTAAATGAGCATAAATGATTTAAATATCTGCACCCAGTCATAAATAATACAGCACAATTTACTGTCTTCTAACAACACTTGATGTTTTGCAAAGCAAAGCTTATTAATCCCTGTTCTAAACATCTTTAAGTAAATTATCCATGAACTAATTAGAACTTTCTCAAAGCTCTAATCTTTGTAATAGAGCTATGTAATGAAAACATCTGCCATAAATTTTAAACGACCAACTTCTGTATTTCAAATCTGAACTACTTTTAGAGAAACTTGAGTAAAAGTTGAGTTTAATACAAGAGGTAGAAATGATAAGTCATGGGCACACAAACACACACCTGTGTTCTTTGCAATGTTTTCCAGCAACAGTGGATACTTTGTTAGCCTCTGCATTTCTGTGGGAATAATGTCTTTGAGCTGCAGTCTGCGGCACTGGGGTTTACTCTCTGCCTCCTGAGGTTCAAGGACACACACACACACAGTCAGAGGAATGCCACTTACAGCTGAAACCAGAAATGTACATATACATAAACAAAAACGCATTTACCCCACTCTTCAACATTAAACCATTCTAAACTTTCCCGTTATTTTTGCCCAGTTAGGATTACCAAAATGTCTGTTTGCTAAATGCCAGACTATTGGCATCATGCAACTAGATTGTGGAACCAAAGGTGCGTGGCCTACACGGTTAAATGTTAACCTGTGCAACATGGGTAAAACAAACATGAAGGATCCCTGCATGCTGTATCTGCTGTGGTCTAAATGCATTCAGGGTTTTAAATATAAGCAGATTTGCTATGTGATGTCATCAGCGTGTTATCTGCATCAGACTCCGCTGACGATTTTACAAGATTACACGGACACTCTGAAGTCCCCTCCGTCTTGATTTGTCCTTCAAATATAACAGGCTGCTCTGTTGTGTGAGGTCATGGGATTAATCAAAGGAAATCAGCAATAATTTTGAGAAGACAACTGTGGCAAAAATAAGTCTTGATTTATCCTTTGAAGGTGACCAAGCGTGCAACTTTCATCTGTTCAAACTACTATATGCAAATATAAACACCATGTGAACATCCAGCCTGTGGATAGGCAGAACATTCAGACTGCCTACTGATCTCTTGGACCCTGGGTCAGTGCGTTTTGGTGTAGTGGGTGACCTCCAGATCAAAAGTAAATGACTTTGTAAAACTGCTGGCCAAAGCTGAAAAGAAAAAGGTCATCGCCCGCAGTGAGACGAGTCCCATCAGCAATGGCTGAAGAAATCATGAACTAAAACATCAGTCTAAAATACAAGATTAACTTTTCCAAATGTCCTCACAGATAAAGAAAATTTGTCCTGTGATTTGGTGAGACTAAAGTTGAAGAGTTTGGCCACGCTACCCACTTTTACGCTTAGAAGTAACATAAGAAAGGCTTGAAAAGGTTCAAGAAGCAAATCTCCCACTGTGGAGCATGGCGGTGGTGGCGCCACGCTGTTCCGACACATTTACAAAAAAGACATCACGAGAAAAGAAGATTATGTGGAAATACTCAAAACTTTCCCGGACATCTGTCAAGCTTGGGGACTAATGGGTTTTTCCAACCATTTTGATAAACTATTTGCAAAGTGGCTTAAGGGTCAACAAAGTCAAAGTTTTCTAGTGGTCATCACAAATTTATGACCTCTCCCCATAGAAAATCTGGAGACAGTGCTGACAAGGTATGTCTGCTATTTTTATACAATGCATGGAATTTCTTTGTACGCACGTAAATCTACTACATTTTGAGTAATTTAGTTCGGAGTCATTGCGGTACCTGTATAAAAGCGTTAAAGCGAGCGTCTTTCTTCTGTCTTTGCTTGATCTGGTCCAGAGCATAGGTCTGGTAACTGCAGAATCTGGCCGTCAGTTTCTGAAACCATTCTCCTTCGGGCCCACCAAACTGAAACACACACATGCAAACCATGCGTCATGCAGAGTGAAACTGAATAAATTAGAGAAATAGTGAGAGAAATCAATAAATACAGAAAGGCAGGATTCATTTACCCTGTTGAGCAATGTGGGGCTGATGTTTTTAACGACGTAGTTGTCACTGACACGCAGTTTCTTCAGGCTTTCATAGAAGGTATCTAGAAGAGGAGACGAAAACAGACTTGCGGTCACCAGAACACTTCTTTCATTCCCAGCTGTTAAACCAGCAATAAACCATGTCAGCGTTTCTTCCGTCGGTCTAAGTAGCTAGTTTACAGACATAACTATGCTTAATCTCAGAATCCAGGCACTATTAAAGTAAATCTAAAGTAAAAAAAAAAAAGTGATTTTCTTTGAGATACAAGATATTTATTGAAGCCAAAATTTGTGAAGCCTGTGTGTGATTACAACAACACTCACAGTGCATGTCAATGATTTCCTCGAGGCTTGGGAAAATGGTCTCAAGGTCCAGGGCAGAGAGGATTTCCTCCCTCTCCAGCGGCTTGGCGAACACCCACTGAAGGACACTCAGCATTCTCACGTGGGCATGCTCTGTGGCAAACAACTCTAAGATGGAAACCAGGAAGTGCAGAATGAGCGACATGAAACAGAGGCACGTGAAACTTCTCTCTTTCTTTTTAATCACACTTTGCTGAATTTTACCGTTTATGACTTCCTGCCTCTTGGTCTCCTTCTTGCTGAGGTTCTTTAAGGTGTCAGATGACGCCAGCACCCTCCAGCTGGGCGGGTCCTGCTCCAACTCCTGCAGGCGGGGGTCAATCTCCTCCAACTGTGGGGACGGGCTTGTTGGGGGCTGGCCAGGCACTTCAGAAGGGAAAGCTGGTCCATCCAAACTAACACAGAAAAGACACATTAGCTTACAGCTGCTTAACCAGGTACAATCCAGGCAGTCTTTACAGTGCCCTCTACAGTTTATCCCACTCCTGGTAAAGTTTAGTAGCAAATGTTTTATTATAGTAGCCCAAAATTGTGCTAAAGAAAAAAAAAAAAAAAAAAAAAAAAAAAAACTAGGAATAAAACATGAGTAAATTTAGCACCATATTCTCAAAATCTTTACAATAAACTTTATAAGCCATACTCTCCTAAATGTTTTAAGGTGCAACAATAAACTCTTGAAGGCAGAACCAGGGGCAATATTGCTTTTATTCAGGCAGAAGTCCAGACACCAGAGCTTAAAGCTTCCCGAGCCCGTTGCCATAACAACACTTGGCCTGGACTTGGTTGTAGCATTTGACTCAAAAAACAAATACTGGTTTTGGGATTCCTATTCCCATTCCCATGGGAGATTAAACTGAGGATGTCCATGAGCCAAAGAAACCAATAAAACTCTTTACTAACGTCATTGTGGCCAATCAAAACTTACCAAAACAGGATGGCCAAGACCCACATATCCAAAAAAATGAACCAAGAGAAGTGGTGAGTTGAAGTCAATAAGTTGAGAAAGAGCACAAAATGAATGGAATGTTTATTTTAAGATGATGCCACCGCTGAGGTGAAGTCCGGTTATTGGTTCCGTCTCACTTCACTGGAACCTCTCCAATATCTGTTAATAAATCCCAGGTTGAAGTGGTTTCCATAATACTACAGTTTCAGTTTTAAAATATTCAGTTATTTCACTGATGTAGAAAGGGGCAAGTTTAGGCCTGTAGTCATTTTTTAAAGGGTTTTCCTGAATTGCGAAGATCAATGCACATCTGCCTCTCTAGAATAACTTCTTGCTTTTTTCATTTGAAGAGTGGCTAAAAGAGACGACACTCTGTCATGACATATTACACCCTGGAGAAACTGGGACTGACAAATTACTAATTAAAAGTTCCTAGCTAAATCTAGAGCAATAAAAAGCTGTATTTATCCAATTAGTTTTTCCTAATCTTCACCAGTAAAATTGTAGAAGGCACTGCAAAAGATGCACAATACATTTCTAGTAACACACAGGTGTTTGTTCCTCTTGGGAAAGAAATTAAACTTCAGTATTCATGAAGAGCAGTATTTATGATACTGCAAAAAAAAAAATCTTATCAAAGTGAAACAAATGTTTACAAAATAATATCGGTTCAGGAAGATTCTCCCCCTTCAGGTCATCATTTTTTTTCGTTGCATCTTTAGGTGAAATCAAAAGATATTAATGTTTTTGGGTAAAAAGTCCAAAAACGTTAATATCTTCCTTTTACATCCCTATTCCAAACTGGTAGCTCTAGTGACTGTGTTCGACATCCTGTCTGTCCCTGCTGTGAGCTTCTCCAGCCGTAGAGGCTTCAATGAAACAGGGACTGCCCATCTTACGGATGGAGGTGCTGCGGGGACAGCGGGGCAGGACTTGTTGCAGAAGACGGAGGCTGCAGGTCCACGTCGCTACGGGAGCGAGACTGTTTACGAGAAGAGCCACGACGCCGAGACGAGTGCCGGTCCACGCGGGCGCTCTCGCTGCGTCCTACTTTCCTGCTTTATGGAGGGAAGGGAGGAGAGGACGAGGGGGACAGGAGGACGAGGGTGAAACGAAACAGGGACAGGATAAAGATGTGGGAGGAGAAAAAGAAACAAAGAAAGAGAAACACAGATCCAAAAGACAGTAGAAAAAAATGAAAATTACAGAGAGGTGTAAGGATGGGGTTAAAATTTGAGTTCATTATCAGAATAGAGAGAATAATGGATGACTGAAATTAATTAAAGAGTTACAGATAAAAAAGAAAAAACTAACAAAGACAAATACTGACTGAAAAGTAAATATGCATGACAATGCCATGCATGTCATGCATGCATTAGTATGACAAAAAATACTGAATTTTTTTTTATTTGACGTCATAGCATCTGAATGCCACGCAGCAAGTGTCTTTAGCCATGCATTGCCTCTACATTTAATTTAGTTTTATCTCTCCAGTTTCAAATAAAGCAGATATTTACAATCCAGCTGTTCTCCATAATCTAGCTAATCCGGTAGAATCGTTTTTTTTTTGTTTTTTTTTACATACTTAGCCAGTTTGTGTTGCATCGTAACAGGAACACAAAACTCGGTGTAAAGTGTGTTTGCTTATGAGAATTGCGCTCTCTGTCTGCATCATATGTGAACAGATATTGGGGCCTGAAGCGTGTCTCTGCTGTTTTCTCTGCTGACACCCACCTTGGCTTCCGTCTGCAAAAACACGGAACATCACACTGTTACACACTCCTCTTCGCCCTTCACACAGCTGACTTCAACCACAGTCACAACCAGAACATGCATGTACGCACACCCCAACATGAGTGACACCAGGGAGGTTTTACTGAGCCACGGTCCGAGCTGCATGCCAGGTACGACGCTAAAAGCTCCTGGCAACAACATGGAATCACACAAGACGCAAGCAGAGATGCAGGGCTGGTCCTGACTTTTGACACACGGAAACACCTTAGGAAGCACATTGACTAAGCAGCTAAAATACGACTAAAGCTTGACTGAAGGTCGAAACTTCATTTACGGCTGAAAAGCTGCACCTTGGAAAGCAAATAATCGCTGTAATCAATAATCAAACTGTATTCATTACAAACTGATCAGCATTGTGAATATGTGCCTGATTCCAATGGAAGAAAAAAAAAGAAAAGGTTGTAACATCTCTGAAACTGAGGCCAATAAAAACTGCGATGAAGCTCTGATGTTAAAATGAGAAGAAACACACAGAAACAGAGAGACAGCGGAAAGGGAAAACACATGCCACTGTGAGGAAGATGAATGAAGAAGGATAAAAGGGAGAGGGAAGGCAAGGGGGCTGAGTCCACGTTCACCTCGGTGAGGGTCCGTCTCAAAACTGCAGGCTCTGTTAGCTAGCGAGCGACGGGCGGCATGACAAGAGCTAGCACACAGCAGGGACAGACAGCTGGGGGAGTTTTACCACACTCCCACAGCCAGCGCAATTCAGACGCATTCGGCTTTTTCTCCCCCCGTTTCCCACTCTATCCAATGTAATCCCCATCTCTAGTCCTGAGCCAATACACTGATGTTAATCGGGTAATATTTTCTCTCCTGTCTTCATTCTTCCTTCTCACCTTTCTCTGTCCGACTCCTCTGGGTGAGCGTCGTGGGGGGAGCTGTGCTCAACGACAGAAACCCCGGGTCCGATCTCTGGAAGGGGTCCGTCTGGCGGCGAGGGGAGCTCTAAGGAACCGAGACCTGAGAGACCTGAGAGGGCAGAAAACCTCATTTTACTATCAGCAAAAAAAAATTCAGAGTCAAAGGCAGTCAGATCGGTTCAAGTACAATTGAGCTTAACAAAAGACTCATTCAACGACTGAGAATTTTGCAACAATCATTGTGAAATTTGCCCAACAGAAACTCCAAAAATATTAATCGTTTTATTTGATAGAAATTTTTGATTTAATCAGAGTAATGTAATAAAATCAAAGTTAGGGTTGATAAAATGTGAGCCTCCACCACAATTTCAAATTGCTCAGCTTTTCCGTTTCCCCTTCCTTACAGCTCCAAATATTCCAACATTGAGAAATGTCCAATGTTCCTTGTCACTCATTTCAGACTGCAATACTCATATTTATACATTATACAGCATAAAACATTTCAAATTTCAAGACTCCTTTTCTTGTAATTCTGACGATTTTGGCTTATAGATAATTAAAATAAATACTGGAAGCTCATGGTGTCCCGTCCTAATTAACTAATTAGATCTTCACAATCATAAAGGTTTTCTGAGCCTCTAAATGTTCTCTTGGTCTGGATCACCAGGCTTCACCATGGCAGAGACATGGCTGTAATTTCACTGGGATTAAAACGATGCGTTCATGTTGGGACTGAATTCAATGTGTCAAAATTGTAAAACATGCTGAAGCACTCCAGCAGTTAACTCTAATCAGTTTTCAGAGTCAATATAAAGTAGAATTTCCTGCGTTACCATCGGCTGGAGTGGGCTCTGTGGTGGTGGGGGTCAAGTTGTTGCCGGCAGGCTCCGCATTTGGCACTGAGGCTGTGTTTTCAGGTTTTTTGATGGAAGGAACTGGAGTTTCGGTCAACGAGCCTCTGCCAGAAACCCCTTTAATTTCCCTTCCCTTAGGATCTTTGTCCACTGCAGAGGAAGAAATGGATATCTTTATGAAATCGGAACTGCTAACAATACAGCTGCAGAAAGCCATAACCCAAAAGCACCCCAGTCAGGTAAAAACCCCCAAAACAAAACAAAACAAACAAAAAAAAAATCAAAGACAAAAGAAACCCGGAAAAGACTATGAGACAAGCAAAGAATTTGAGTACGTTTGGTGCAATCAAGGCTCCTGTTACGGATGGGATGGTTAGATTGAGGATCGTAAGTCTTCTAAACAAGCTTCTTTAGGACACCACAACTAAATATCCACTGAAACTCAGGGGAAGAACGATGCACCCACAACACTCTTGCTGTTTGATGTAAAACATGCAGACATGCTGATGCATTGATTAGTAAGGGTGAAGTCATTCTACAGATAATAAGGGAGGAGGACTCTGAACAAAGAGTACCTTCAGGATCTTTTGGTTTGACTTCGACTGCTACAGGAAAGAAGGGCAGGACAGGTTCTTATATGCAGACCATTTATTCAGATCAATATGCATGTTTTGTAATGTTTCTAAAACACATAGATGTTCAACATTTTTACATTTTATATAACTAATAAATGTAATTTTAAATGTTTAAAATAAATCTGTATGTACATGACAAAAAAAAATCAATACAAAATGGGAAAAAAAAAAAAAAAGTATCTTACTGCTGCCTCCAATCCAGGTGGGAACATGGAACCCCCGAATCTTGGGTTTCTGAGGATCATGATTCTTCTGCTAAGAGAACACAGGGGTAGAATAAAAAGAAGGTGAAATAAAAATCTCAAGCGATAATAAAATTAAAAAATGCATCCTGAAAATAGGTTTATAAAAGCAAAGTTGATTTGATTTACTTTCTATAACTGGAAAAGGCTGTTTCCTTTCTGCACTCATGAGGATACCATACCTTAATCCAAGGGAAACCTCTTTTGGACTTTTTACTATCTCCTGCCCTGTTTTTGACTTCAAGGTGCTTCATGTAGGCAGCCACTGCAGAAAAGACGGCTTGGCTAGAAGAAAAGTTAAAGACAGTGGTTATCTAAAAATGAAGCGACAAAAACGCTTTCTAATTAAATCTTTTTTTTTTTTTTTTGACATTTCTTCAGAATACCACCAAAAGGGATTGACACATCAGCAGAAAACAGTAAGGCTACCGGTGCAGCCACACAGTTGCTCACCTATATCTGTTTGAGTTTCTGTAACTGAAAAAGCTGGATTTCATAATTTAGGCAGCTTTAAGGAATAACTGAAGGTTCTGTCATTTGCATTTTGTTATGCTAGCAACGCTAAAATAACGCTGATATTAGATGCTAATGCCAGTTTGAAATGCCAACACTGACTGTTCTCTGTCTACACACAAAAAGCAGCTTAACTATGGTATAGCTAAAAATATTTATTTGCCTCTCACCCTTAACATTAAAATCTTGAAACCAAGTACCACCACATGTTAAATGGATTCCTGCTGCAGTCATACTTCATTAAAGGCTGATGGCACGTATTAGAAATTCTCTGGTGAATATTAATGAAGCGTTTGCTCCTGCTAAATGAACGACAGCCAGCATCTTTAACGCCATTTATCAGACGCCAGGTAGCAATGGAAAGATAATGATTACCGATGAAACTGGCTTTGCATTTCTCCGCAAGTAGTAAAGAATCAAAGGAAATATGTGGAATTTTGTAATTAAAAGTTCAAGAGAAATCAAACCAACGGACAAAAAAAAAAAAGCAAAAAGAACTTAAAACAGAGGCGGAGGAAGAAAGAGAAATGAACCAGGGGAGGGACTGTTTTTCAGAGGTGGAGCTTCAAATAGTGGGGAAGAAGAAAAAATATGTCATGTGTAGAAACAGAGGAGGAGCTGAGGAGATATGTGAGAAATCGGGGAGCGTCTGGGGTGGAGCCCCACAGTAGCAGAGCTTCATATAAGGAACCAACACACTGTTTGAAAGCACATCCTCCATCGGATACAATGACAACAGAACAAACTCAAACTACAAAATCCTTCAGAGCATGCTTAAACGATCACTCTTTGTCAAATCCAAATGAAAATAGAACAAAACTTAGAATGCATCATAAAACATACAAAAAATAAAACCAGTAAGGTTTTAGAGAATGAAAACATACGCATTAAGTTAACTCTTCTGCAAAGCTAGCTTTATAAATTAGCATTTGGTGGGCTTGAATGCATAAAAACCTTGTGGTTTGGCCACACCCAAGCTAAGCATGCAGAGATGCAATGTACGAAAACAAGAAACATTAAGGAAAACCTTTCAAACTTAATAAAATTGAGTTTTAAAAAAAGGGTATAACTTACCACTTATCCTCATCTGGGACAAAAGTAAGTCTAAAACAAAAGAGAGGAAACAGATACACAATGACTTATCAACAGAAGTGGGAAAAGCAAACCAGAGTTATTCACAGCTTACCTCTTCTTTTTAAGTAGCATTTTCCCGTTCGCTTGCTCGACTAATTATCAGTTCTGTTTTGGGTCGGTGGAACTTAAAGTGACTAAGTTTATCTTGATGCAACGCAAAGCTGACAATCTGGTTGTTGTGCTCAGAGTCAAAGCTTTTGATCATATTCTAAAGTTTGCGCAAAAAAAAGAAGACCAAAAAAAAAAGAAGAAACAAAATGAAAAAGATAAAAAATATGAAATGAAAAGCATCCAACAGTTTTACAATGTATGTCCTTCTACTTGCAAAAACTATACTTATACAAGCAGAACAAATGCTAATTAAAACTTTGGTCTCCCCAATATCTGCTGACGTTTCTTCTCCGGTAAAAAAGAGTCTGCCAAAAGGGAAATCTGAAATGCTCCAACACAGCGGAAACGCTCTATTTAACCATGTTTTTGTCTGATGCAACATGCAGGCAAGACTGCAGACATTCGACCCTTCTGTTTTGAGATGAACATAAAAGAATGGGAGGGGTTTCCCCGGGATTTCCCTGCATTATCCAATCAAATGTCTAGTCCATCTAGTTTGCATCACCACAGAGACCAATGAGCAACAAAATGGGGGTGAGGTCACTGTGCTGTGGTCAAGTGAGAGAGGAGCGTGTGGAGGGTGATCGGGGTGCAAGATTGTGGGAGATTGTAGGAGGCAGAGGAATAGAGAGACAACTGTTAGAAGGAATGAATAGAGCGAGAAGCTTGTTGGATCATTTGCGCAGTGGAGACAGACATCCAACAGCGCTGAACCAACCGACAAGTCTGAAGCTGAATTAATGTCTTGAAAAGTTTGGAAACTCCTTCCACCATCCCTGCCTGTTTTCACAGGGTGACAGCAGAGTGTGAACACTGTATTTCCTTTCCTTTCATTCCCACTTCCTCCTCCTTTCTGCTGACAGGATGAAGTTAGACAATCCTCTGTCCTCTCCGTGGTCTCCTTTCCCTCCCTGTCTGACCCGCCGTCTGAAAAACCGTTGATGGCTGTGGGGTCAAGGGCAACTCTCAGCTGCTCTCTGCTCATCGCAGAAGCAACGCTGCACTGATAACCTTCAGGATCCTTTGCTCTCTGCATCTTTAGTTGTGCATAAGGCCCCCACCTCCACCCCAACGAACACTTGGCTGAGCTCCAGGGAGAGCCTTCCTGCCAGCGTGGCACTGCTGCCTCCATCTTTTCCTCTCTGCCTTCTCGTTTCCTTCTCACGCTGTTTTGCTGCGCTTCTGTCGCAGATCTCCTGCCAACGCTCTCACCCCGAGAGCTTCTTTTTCCTCTAATATGCTGCTGGATTCCCCGCTGTGCTTCAGGTTAAATGTATTGCATGCAGGCGTAAAATTGGATGCGTACACAGTTGGAAGTTTTATTGATTCCCGTCCAGGAATGCCTAAATGATAATCAAAAAGATTACACACCGAGCAGCTTTTGAACATAATTGTATGTTATTAGGGACGGATGATTATCAGATTCTTCCTTATGACTAACTAAAATGGTATCCAGAGTTCATAAATAGTCTGGAAAAATATGGGATTTTACTTGCTTACATTTCCAGTCTTTATTCCTTAACCTTCTCTTCTTGTTCTTACCATCTTTCTTCCCCTTGTCCTCCCTTTCTTTATTTCCTGCCTTCCTCCCTCAAGTACTAAATCACTTTCTTCCTCCCTTGTGCCCTCACTTCTTTACGTCCTTTACATTGTTCCTTCCTACTCTTCTTGTGTCCTTTCTTTCTCTCCTTCCCTTTCCTTTGTTGCGTCCTACCTGCCTTTATTTGGCTCCTTCTTTCTTAGCAGTTGAATTCGTACATATCCGTCTTTGCAACACATTTACTTGAACTGTACATTTTGTTATTTTTGTGCTGCATGTCTCCATAGTTTGTGCTGAAAATCAAATAATAATAAAAAAAAACTAAAGCTGATAAATTTCACCAGAGTTTTCCAGTGGCTCAAAATTGGCATATTAAACATTCTTGTCGTTTTCTTCTTCACTAAGTTTAACAGCGAATTTAAGCTGATATTTGCTCCTTAATTATACAGGCCACCTGCCCGGGAAGGATCCGCACTCAGCTGCTGAATAAACACGCCGCTCCTTGCTTGTCAACCTTGACAGTCATCGTGTGGAAACTGTAACAGCGCCAGCATCTTACGTGATGGGAAATATTTCCAGAAAGCAAATGAAAAATGTAGGGGCCTTTGTTCCAGCCAACATGCAGGCAGTGTACAGCAACATGTGGGGGAGGGGCAGTACTGCTGTGCTCCATACAGCCACAGAAAAACTCTGGTCACTCCAGTAACTTTGACACCTCAATATAAAGATCTTAAAGCCTAAGAGTGGCTGAAATTGTACACAGCTTTTATTCTTCAAATTCATGTTTGCCTTGATACTTGTAACCAGAAGAATACAGTTCTAATTTTTAAAAAAGAGCCCTTCATGCAGACATAATCCCTCTCTTCAATGAGAGCAAGAAGCAAATGTTTTTGGTCAAATTCAGTAGAAAATGAGCCTCAAACTCGTCGTCTGTGCAGAACATCAAAAAAAAGCTCAACATGTGAAGTAACGCTTGACAAAGAAAGAAAAAAGCCACTTACTGTGAATCAAACATCTTCTCCAACAGATTCTCGGCCACAGACTTCTCCTTCATTTCCAACGGGACGCGGTCAGTGGGATAATGATTCTCCACGTCCATCACCTGCTCCTCACAGAGGGTCATACCCATCATCCTTTTTTGCCTGTGTAAGAAAAAAAAACAAAAAAAAAAAAACATGCAAAGGCTGTTAAGGGAGACGTTTGTCGCAGTAGATAATACAGGAAGCAGAGGTACAGTACTTAGAACATGGAAAGATGCAAAAACTAAAGTAAAACTTTGTTGCTGTAACAACAAAAAGAGTTGTAAAAATTCATATAGGCTTTATAACCGAGAGGAGCACCGGTTATGAATGTAATGGGAAGCAGCAAATGCATTTTAATCCATAACCCATAAACTCCCTGTCAAACAGTTAAACCCAATGGTGCTTAGGAGACGGGAGGGGGAAATAATAAACCCAGCTGCTTTCAGTTCAAACGCAGAGTTCCAGCTAGAAGAGGTTTACCTGAAATCGTCCAGCTGTTTGGCTACTTCTGCAGTTTGAAATTTCTGGACATCTGCAGCGTAACGCCTTTGGGTGTCATCTGACAGCAATTCTGGGCGAGTTCGGTCTTGGAAAAGGAGCAGCAGAGTTTAGAATAATTAACACTTCCTGAAAGAAAAGCTACAATCCACAAATAAAAAAAAACTTCAACATTTGTAATAGCTAAAAAAAATTATATAATATATATATTGACCTACCCAATTCAAAGGATAAACTGGATGGCATCGACACTCTGAGAATCTGTAATGAACATCAAATAAAAATGGTAAAAAGTAACTAGATTTAAATTCTAAAGAATTATAGTTTTTGCATATATCTAGAACATTTCAAAGGCTTATAAAAAGTTATGCATAAATCCATATAACCTTTTTAAAACAGAGGCTGTTTTAAGTTCTTAAAACCTTCTCACATTTACAGCAAATGAAAACACTATGTGGGTTTTCTGCTGCAGAAGAATTATGGACTGCTAATGAACTTTTTCTAATAAAAAAAAACAAAAAACTAAAGAGCGAAAAAAAGAAAATCATCTGCCAACTATTTAAATATACATTTCTGGCATTAAAAAAAACAATAGTCTGATCAATTGTACTTAGATTTGTATAAGTGAGTGAAACATTGGCTTTATGACTTGACTGAATCTGTGATGTGTGCTTTTGCAAACCTGAGATTAGATTTAAATCGTTTCAAGGCCTGGTAATGGCCAAATCATCATTAAAGACCTACAGAACTGATATGGTGCAATTGCTGTGTTTCTCCACCAGGGGTCATTTCAACACCAGCAATGAAAACAAAACATATCAAAGTAGGAAGCAAAAGCATATCCATAATAAGAGCTGCGAAGCTCTTATGTGGATAAAAGTAACTAAATAGTCCAACTTTGAGGCTGGAGGATCACCACAATGCTGCTTTTATTTATTTATTTATTTTTAAGCTTGAGACCTATGACGAATAATTCCTCCTCGGGGGGGAGGGGGGGGTTCCCACGATCCCGACAGGAAGTTGAAAGGTTAGAGGACACATGGAGAGAGAGAGCAGAGTTGACTAATATGTGGAGTCTGAGAGATGTCTGAGGAGGAGGTGCAGAGGAGAAGTGAGAAAGGTCAGGTGAGCAGGGGGGAAACAAAAAGATACAGAGGGCAGCTGCTTTGATAGAGACCAGAGAGCAAACACAGATGACACACACACAGTTAGGAACAAGCAAACAAACTCCTGGTCACACCGAGTACTGCTCTCTTATCAGAGCAGGACATGACAGGTACATCTAAATAATGTTGCATATTATTGAATTTAGTTTAAAAGAAATGAAACTGATTTTATTATACATGAGTGGAAGCTGGAATACTTCCACTCATGTATAATAAGGGTTTATTACCGTTTGCTTCAATGATTCTGGCCCCGACATAATGAAAATCAAGAATTTTATTTCACGGAATATTTGAATATTAAATAAGAAAAAGAAATCATCAGAGTGGACAGGTGGCAAGACCTGCTAGGGGAAAGTGAGCAAAGCGTGAAGTGCTCTCACGGCTGTGCAGACTTATTAATGGATAAAACAAAGCAGACCAACACCAGCAGATGACACGGCTCCCTAAATCTTCACTGGATGTGGAAATTTCACACTGAAACTTTTACTCTCTGCCTCTCTGCTCTTCGTCCAGCGTATCAGACCTTGATTTCCAAATGTAATGGAAAATGTACCTTTGTCTGAAAAGAGGACTATGGGCTGTTGGCTAACAGTCCAGTTCTTTTCTTGCTACTACAGTTTTTGTTTTGCTTTCATCACAACCTCACCAAACATTAGCAGTTCGGCCAAGTGCAATGTCGATGCAGCACTGTCCCATTCAAGCTAACTGTTCTTGTTTAATTGCAAATAGTTAAGTGACAGGTTTTTGAGGTGTTTACTATTATTCCTTTTACTCTTTCATTTGTCTACAGATTTCTGGAATCTGCTTTCATCTTAATTCTTTTTTTTTTTTTTTTTGCAGAAAAAATGTAGCGTTTTACTTACAGCACCCTTCTCCAGGAAGTTGTTGTAGAACTCTGGAAACTGTTTCTTGGTGTCTCTGGCATTGAGGTTCTTCACGATGTCAGCGTGAAGATAACACAACTGTGAAGGAGGCAGAAAACAAAGCAACTTTTTAGTCTGACATTTGCAACAGCTGTTGATGGAAGAAGTCATTTTAATATTCATCATAAATCCTAAAAATCACTGACAAACCAGACGTGTCAGACATAAACTAACAATTTTACACTCTAGCAACTATGACAGTGATTCTTTATTCTTGTGTAATGTCTTTGCAATCTGCAGGCTCTATGTCAGCTACATGAACAAGTAATTTTTAGAGTGTATTATGTTTACTGAACATATTTGATACTTGCGCAAACAGAGCTCTCAAATCAGTGAAGTTGAAAGGGTGGGTAAATGGATGGAAGATGGATAAACAGATGACTGGACAGGTGAATGGATGGATAGTTAACAGAGGACTGACAAGTAAATGAATGTATAGATGAGCAAATGAATAGGTAGATGGTGGAAAGGCAGACATAGATGATAGATGGCAGAACCGATGGATCGATGGGCGAATGATGGGTGGATTGAAGGACAGATGTACAAATGAGTGGATGAATGGACAGACGGACAAACAGATGAATAATGGATGGAAACATTGAACAATACAAATAGATAACGAACAATAAAAAGTATGCTGGAATGCAAAGACATCTCACTGGATGCCCTTTCATGAATATCGTGGTTATAACAAGTGAAATTTGAGACAATTTGCACCTTTCGACTTCTTTTTATGCACAGCAATCCAAAGGAACTAATCCTGTAAATCTGCAAAGTGAGACTTTCCAAACTTTTAAAAGAGCACTTCATCAGTCTGTGGAAAACTCCAGTGTATAAGTTACTCCTCTTCTACAGACTCTAATTCCCAAATGTAGGGCTGAATTATTCAACTAACCTTCTCTGCTGCAACAGATTTTCACAGAGTATGAAAGAGTCAAAGGCGAGCAAGTGCTCCATTTACACTTCATAGATCCATGAGAAAAAAAAAAAGTAGGGCAAAGGTAAAAGGTTAAATCCAAACCCACTTAAGGCACAACTGAATTATTTTCCAGGAGAAATTTAAAAAGTTACTTTACAACAAGAAGAAAAAGTATATATTTTAAGAGTGCAGAGAGTAATTAAACAACATGAGGATAACGTTATCGGTACAAAGTCGTATTTTTGATAAAGATAAGTAGATAAAAAATAAGCCACTTATATCCAAAGACAGCACATCTTTTTTGGGGAGTCCTGCCTTTTTCCAAAGTAACACAGAGCAAACAGACAAAGCATGCTCTAGAGAGGGTATTTCTGTGTTTAGCCTGCAGTGTAAATTCCTCTACACTCTTGGAATGAGAAGGTGAGGCAGAGGGGGATTCAGTTCACTGCACTTTACAGATTTGGCATTGGATATGTCTGAGGTCTGTGGACAGCTGTCAGTAAAAGGAAGACATAATAAATCAATTAAAAATGAGCAAAAAGGCAACATGTAACAACAAAAGGTGTTTTTCTATTAAAGGTTAATAAAAAATGACAAACTTAAATTGAAGGTCAATCATTTTTCTTTAACACAGTGTAAAGATATAAAGTTATATATATATATATATATGTTTTAGGTTAGTTAAAAAGAATTGATTTTTTTCTTAGATTTTAGAATAATAAATAAATATGTAATTAAACAGCAAGTGTTTTTTTTCTATAATTTCTCTCAGTTTTTTTGCAATTCCAAAATAACTCTGGTGATTATTTTGTTATCCATTTAGTGACACTCATGTTATTAATTTTCTATTACAGATCACTTGTCTGGTATGGAATTATGTTCTTGTGCAATTTTTTAATATATAAAAGTTTAAAAAAATGTGTTGAGCAGAAAAGGCATAAAATCACTTAAGGCCCTCTGTATCATTCACTTTCATATATTAATAGTGTTTAGGAACTATATTTTGCAGCAAATATATTTCTATTTAGATTAAATTCCTCACAGACATACAGGCCAGGGCGATTCATTTGTGGGAATCTACTGTACACGACTGTCCCCAACCCCAATCTTCCGCCCTCATTTCCTGTCTGCATCGGCACAGACATAACTCCACTAAATACCTGCAAACTTCAAACCAAATCCCTGACATTATTACGAGGAATCCACATCGATGTGTGAAAAGTGAGTGAATCTCTAAACACTCCAACCTTTTGAAATAACTCAGGCTGTAAAGTGAAACATCTTTCAGCTTTTAAAAAAATGTAAACACATCTGTAACCCCCTAATCCATCAAAAGTGTATCTTCTGTACACGAGATGCTAGGTTCTCACCAAGGGCGCAGGGTCAAACTGGAGAATGACATGCTGCATGAACACCAGCAGGTGAGTTGGCCGTTTCTTCAACAAGTCGATGCTGTCGAAGTGCGGGCATTTGTCATCTGCTGACTGCGACGAGCAACGGAAGAGCGACAAGAAGATGGAAGAATTACAAACTTAAGCTCAAAGTAATGATACAGTTAGATTCAACGGTTTCTCTTGCACTTCACTCACATCTGCTAAATCGCTCTCGAAGTCCTCATCTTCAGCCCCGATGATGCTCATGGCTGGCTTAGAGCGCTGAGCTCCAAACAAACCCTGCTATGGAGAGACAGAAGAAGAAAACGGTGGAAAACAAAAATGCTTAGTAAATATTTGGATCTTCATTACACATCTTAATCTTTTGATTCAATAGATCATTGCTAAGCAGAGGTAAATGGTAAGCCAGACAGGAGACAGAACGCAGGGAACTTTCCAAGTGTAAAATCAAAAAAATGTATCAGGATTTAATTTGTCAGATTAGCAAAAAGACCCATCGATTTCAGTACCATTTGCTAAAACACAAAACATTCAACATTATCAAACTGTAAAGATACCTGTAGCTTATATGCTGTTACTGTTAGGTTATTTGCTGAGCTCAGGAGCAAACGTTTTGACTCGGGCAACAGCAAGTTCTTACTCAACATACAACTCAGCAAACAGTTCTCCTGTGGATGTCATGACGTAACAGCAAGGATCTAAAAACGGCACTGAGTTAATCTGAAAATAAAGGTTTAGGCCAACCCTTCTCTTTGAAATCAATGAATAGGGGGGGAAAAGGCTTTGGAACATGTGACAAACTTACCTCCACCCTTTACACCATTCACCACTTCCCCTTCCCCAAAACACACAAACGAAACACAGCTCCTGTATTCAGTCCTCTGAAGGCCACAGACCCAGAGCCGCCAGTAGGGAACACCCAAACACACATCAAAAAGGTAAACCGTACAACGCTGGGTGACAACAGTGGGCACAGTGTAAGAACTTGGTGACGCTGAAAAAGAAAGACGGAGGTGTGATGTGTAGAGTGCCAAGAAAAGGCATTTGCTTCTTACCGATTTTAGCTTTGGCTGTCGTGCTTTAAAATCTTTCAGATCAAACAAATTTCATTATCATAGGTAGCCAGAGTAAATATAAATGCAGTTCTCAATTACAACACATGCTGTCCTTACCAACTTGGCGCTAAGAGAAAACGTGTGTGCCCCTATACCTACTAAGTGGTTGTGGCAACCATTTGGGAGCAAATGCTGTCACTGTAGAGAAAATATAGTCCACTCTTTTTGCAAAATTGATTTATTTTAGCCTCACTGGGGTTGGGGGGGGCTTTCTAGCATAAGCAGCATCTCAATTGGATGTGAGCCCAGAGTTTGTCTAAGCCAGTTCAAAACCTATCTTTTGAAGAACCAGTAATAAGTATAATTGCCATCACTAAAATCTGATATGAAAAATGTGAGGACAGCGTTCTTATGTACAGTCTGAAGTGAGACGGGGGGTCTCTTCCAACTTACAATAGACTGGACCACAACAAACACAACAGCAAGCAAACCCAGAGGCATTCAGTGGACTTTGTCCTCTCAGTTGGAAGACCTTGACTTTGCAGATGACCTTGCTCTTCCACAAACAAGCCACTGTAGCATACAATCCGAAACTGACAGAATCAACAAACACGCCAGACATGTCAGACTTAACATCAACAGCTCCAAAACTCAAGAGATGTGCATAAATTCCCCCTCAACAGAATCCAGATGAAAGGAGCATCACTTGAGTTGGTGTAGAATTTAACCAACCTCTGTAGCCTCATCAGAAAGGACAGTGCTGTCCATAAAGACATTAGGGAAAGGCTGGGAAGCATTACGGTGTCTTTCCCAAGCTCTGTTCCATCTGGAGGGCTTAACAATAGAGCCTAAAAACAAAGACGTTCCTGTACAACAGCAACGTCTATTTGTCGTCCTGCATGGTTCAGAGTGTTGCCTTGCTGTCGTACATTATGAGACTCTGCCAGAGCTTTTGGTCAGAGCTTGATAGTCATCACAGAAGAGCGGTGGACTTTAAGCTGAAATGTAATATGTACACAAAGATCCACAAACCCAAATGTTAAATAACTCGTGATTGAATCCCGTTTAGAAAAATCTCCAAATTACCTCTCACTTAAGTTCCTTAAAGTTAAGTGAGATCTTGCAAAATTAGAATTTTTTTTTTGCAAATCCATTTTCAAAACAAGTTACATTATGCGGAAAATGCAACATCATATGCAACATGTGAAAGCAGCCAAAAATAATTTTAAAAAATGCATAAGTGGAAAATCTTTTACCTAAAAATAACCTGATTTATTTGCTCATTTTCATGCAGCCACTGTAGTTAATAACTAACAAACAAACTCTTAGAAAAGATTACTCTAATTGAAATTGTAATAAAGAACATGTTTGCCTTTCAGGGTTTCTAAATACACACACACACCACATGGCATATGCAGATGCGTACAGAAGAACACAATAAAAGTCAGCTTTCATCCCTCTACTACCGTAGCATTAACCATAGATGCATTTCATCTTTATAGGCTCGGTCACTGATGCACACTCTTAAAACTAACAAGATGGTGCTTCCTTTTGAAGGGGCTGGAGCTAATTTAAGACATTAGGTAACCTGTCCTGCAGGCTAATGAATAAAACTGGAACTTCTTGCAGGGAGTCACGAACGCTGCAGCAGCTGGGATGAAAATGAGACAACCCTTTTGTTCAGGATTGAGGAAGTTAATATAATATACCAGGTAAACTACAACACATATCTGGATGACTAGAAGCACTACATAACAATAGGCATAACAATATGACCCCTGAAAGACAAGTAGTTAAGATGAATTATCTGTTTTTGTAACTTTTAGTGGCTGAGCTGGATTAACGAGCAAGTGAATATTTTACCCCCGAAAGTTAAAAGTAGTAAAAGCAGGAAAAATGGGCCAGCATGAGGATTTACGTTAGCTCGAAAGGATCCAATTTTAAGGGCTTGATGACTGAGTGAGGACATCGACAAAACGTGAGTCCTTATGTGGTGTTCTCAGTCTGCAGTACTCCAGATTCATGAAAAGCGTTTCAAGTAAGGAGCAGTAGGGAAACAGTGATGTGGTCAGGGGCAATAAAGCCTTATGCCTGTAAGAAATGAAGGTCCATGCGGTCCGATTCAACAACTGAACTTCTGTAGCTCAAATTGCCAAAGAAGTTATGGGTGGTTCAGATCAAAAGGTGTCCCAATAAAGCAAACATTGCATTACAGTTCGTTGCACATGGGAGTGCATTAACGCAGATTTGTTAGGGTTTCCATGCTGAATCCTGTAGACTTTTGAAAGAGCCAAAATGGGCATGTGAGCATCAGAAATGGAGAACAGAGCAATGGAAGAAGGCGGTCTGGTCCGATGAAACATGAACACTTTCCTCTGGAACATGTGGCACCGGGATGCAGTACAGGAAAAGGCCAAGCTGGCTTTGGCAGTACAATACTTTGGGTAATGTTTTGCTTAGATCCATGTGGATCTTACTTTGACAAAGTCCCATTACCTAAGCACTGTTGGCCACCATGTACCCAATTTAATAAAGACAGTATTCCCCATTGCTTGTGTCTTATTTCAGCAGCATACAGTTTCCTGCTAAAATGCAAAAATGGTTGAAGAATGATCAGAGAAGCACAAGTGAAAGGTGCTCATTTGACATCCAAATACTCCAGATCTCAATTAAATTATGTATCAAATCCAAAGAAACTCCATCTCACAACATACTGGACTTAAAGGATCTGACGCTAACATTTTAATGCCAAGTACCACAACACAGTTTCAAGGATCTGGTGAAGGCAGTTCATCAAGTTCTATTTTAGCACCAACAGGGGAAACACACACTAACAGGATCATTATTATGCCTGATTGGCATATACATTTCTTTGCAGAGTTCCTAATCATAAAATAAAGGGTATTAATTCTCACCCTGCATTACAAAAACATTGAAATCAATTGTTCTGGGGGCTAAATGGCAGATACACATTTACGCATAATGAAATGAATAGTGGCATTCTGTTTGACTCTGAAATCCTCCTGGCGAAGGACAATGGCTAAGATAACAATGACAAAAACTACACTTTTTTTTTTACTTTTCAGTAAAGTGAAAGTACTAAAAAGTACTTCTACATTGCTTCTTCAATAACTATTAGGTCTTCTCGGTTGTGGCAGATGGTCTGGTTGTGCTGGAGGGTTTTTTTCCTCTCCACTGTCACTACATGCATGCTAAATATGAGGGATCGCTGTAAAGTCAAAAACACAAAGGAAGCAATTGTCTGCTGTCACTTTGTGCTTGTCCAGGAGAAGCTAATGCTACAAATTACTGATTTGATGCAATTTGCTGGGTCTCTTTATAGAAAGCCTTATAAATTAATTTGAATAATGAGCTGAACTTGATGCACGGTTTGATGACTAGGATCAATTTTAAAGTATGTATTGATTGAACTAAAATTACTTTTTTGTACAGTACCTTGAGATGGTATGTTGTGAATTAGGGCAGTATAGTTAAAGATAATTGAACTGAATTAAATAATTAAAAAGAAATAGAAAAAAACAAACGCATTAAGAAAATGTGAAGCACCTAAAAGAAAAAAACTTTCCGATGAGTGCACAAGTCTAATTATACAAATGAATTTGCAGTTACTTCAGCTGATTACGAGGGAACAACAACAAAAAAAAATTCACTTGATTTCTGGGGAAACCTGAAAGGGTGATCCTGCAAGACTGGATATGTGACTTTGATCAAGTGTATTTGTACAGCGATGTGGTAGCTCTCATAAATGCTTTGGGGCCAAGCAGAGGTCTTCTTGTGCATGACTTCAACAGAACTGGTGGCATGGGAGACAGAAAGTGGAACTGGGAGACAGAGAGAGAAAATGGGTTCATTTATGACCGTATACAGTGGGCTGCATGCTGACAAAGGCCAGCTGCGGAGGAGGGGTTAGCTAAACAGAGAGAGTCACAGGCTTGTGGCAGCAAAAGCTGCACATCTGCAGAGACATACACAAACACAACAACACTGAAGTAAAGACACTTCTTCAAAATGTGACTTTTTCCTGGTTGAAAGGTAAAATGCTTTTCTTTAAAACTCCTTTAAAAGATGAAGTGAAGCAAACAGAAAACCTTCAGACAGCTTAAGTGATTTCAGTCCAGGATAGGAATTGTTGTTCACATGACACCCTATAAGTTTAACTCAGGTCAAAATAACTGCACTTGCCATGTTCTTCAAAAAAAGACAAATTATTTGGCGACCTGTTGCATTTTTTCAGTGAATTCATTTTCTTCTTAACCTTCTAATATTCTAATAAAGCCTCTTTAGAAATTATAAAATACAGATGAGTTACTAGCATTCGTTATTTTTAGATGAGTGTAGTTGCAAAAATAAATTATTTTTTGAACATCTAGTTAGTGTTTTTGTTGGGGATGTTTAGAGGAATCAGATAATAGTTTGTTTTTTTTTGTTGTTGTTGATTTTAAAGCCTGATATACCTTGATTTGTGGAATCTGAAAAATCCTTACTTCTTCATGCAAGTGAAAAGACCCACCAGGTGTCTTCAGTGGTAATTATTAATGGGTGATAAAGAACAAAACCTAGCTATTTTGTTATTGTAAAGAAAACTGGAGTTTCGTCAACATATCTACAGTTCATTCAGGCTGCAACAGAGCGAGAGAAAGCAAGACCATCAAATATCATTAAGGCTGAATGGGGTACAGCAAAGGTCCTCAGTTTTATCCTTTTGAGCTTTCCTTTAAAAATAAATAAAAAGCCAAATACATCATCAACAGACACATGTAGTATGTATACACACATGGTGTGTAGAAAAAAAAAAACTACCCTTAAACTTTTTTGAAATATTTGTAAAATGACTAGGCATTAATTTTTCTAGCACAAACCAACTGCAAATATTTTACATCACTTGTTTTTAAAGAATGCATGGGGGCAACTTCACTCTAAAATCGGCTGATCCAAGTAAAATAAAATAAAAAAAATTAACATGGATCATTTATAAGTGAATGACCAAGAATTACAGCTCTCAGTGGGATAAAGATCGGTGAAGCATTTCAGTTTCAGTTATTCCTGAATTCTAAGTATAATGGAAAAGCTTAGATAACATGGAGGAAAGCATGCTGCTGTTTCCATGCAGCATGTCTCAGCATTTCAGTCCCCTCATTATAGGAGATTCTGAAGCCAGCCCCTTATTATTGCTGCGTCTTGGTTTATTTCAGTGAATCCGTAATACATTTAAGTTTTCTTAGAGGGAAATTAGAGCAGGCAGGAAGCTGATTGTGGCTACTCGAAGGGAAGTGAAGAAGGTCAGTTCCCTTCTACAGAGCAGCAGCTCCTGCTCTAACTAAACTGGACCGTGTGGTACATTCCAGCATATGGCACGGTTCGGACAACAGATGGAGACAGTGTGAGTTTCAACACTGAGCAGACTTTATTTCTCCATCCCCTCACAATTACATCAAAGTTGGCATCAGCTCTCCACGGTTGGGGCTCCTCCTGGCTCATGCAGCGTGCACGCAGTATTCAGTCCCAGAAGTGCAGAGATCAACTGTGGTGTTCCTGAGAGTCGGCAGCTGACCCCTGCTCCTCCCTCCCATCACATTCCACTACTAACTAAATGTCAGGTGGCATCAATGTAATGATAGCCATCAAGCGTGTTTGCCTTTGTGTGTATTTGAGTTAAGACTACGCTCATACGTGTGTGTGTGTGTGTGTGTGTGTGTGTGTGTGTGTGTGTGTGTGTGTGTGTGTGTGTGTGTGTGTAGGGGTGTGTGTGTGTGTGTGTGCGCGCGTGCGGGTGTGTGTGTGTGGAGGCTGCTGGTGTACCGGTGGGTGTGTGTGACAACTGGTCTTTATAAGAACATTCCTTCTCCATTGCTGAACAAGCTGAGGTCTAATACAGTATGAAGGCAAGCTAAAATAAGCAGCTGCCTCTTTATTTAGACTGAATGGCAGCAGAGTTTAGTATTAAATATTTCCAACAGGGTCAGCGCAGGCTAATGATAACCCACCAACTCTTACATCAACTCTTGCATAAATCCCTTAGCCACTGTGGAACTGTGAAAACAATCGGACGCTAAGGTGAAACCCTTTTGATCTGGACAGGATTAGGGGCCAAACTGTGCCCCTCGCCCAAATGTGGGCCTCTGCAGCACCCATACCTCAGTAGTAGTAGAGGCTAATAGCTCTCAGTCAAGATGTAACTGCATAAGAGTGACTATGAGACAGGCGAGTGACAAAGTGACCAGTATCAGGACACAACCTAACCTAAAAGGATACCGCAAGTTCTCATAAAATGACCTGTCAGCAGCAAAACTGAACCCTGTTCACAGCCTCAGTGCAGCACTAATAATAAAGTATGCAAAAACTAAGATAAAAAAATTTTCAGTCGTGCGATTACAGTGTAAGATGATAAGCTCTAAAAGTGTTTTTCTGTTTTAATTAGGATGCACAATTTTAGGAATATTATGAAACTCTTATTATTCATAAATATTGCAATTAGAGCAGCACAATCAAATTGCAGCAATCATTGCAATAAGAATATGGTGCCGGGTGCAACATTTTATAAAATATTATATTAAGTGCACCACATTCAAAATGTGCATGCCAGTCCTGCTGGATGGACCTTCACTCAGCGGATAGATATGTTGCTGGCATGCAAAGGTCAATAGATAATCAAATAGCAGACTGCATTTATGCAAACCTTTGCAATTGCAGTAGTGCATGCACTGATGACGCATGCACTACCCTAAACCACCCAAAACCTGCAAACCACTCAGCTTTGAATTGAATGCAGGTGTTTAGTTGCACCCAACTAAACACCTGCATTAGTCATCTGATGCACCCTTAGTTTGCAGCAGATGACTGAGGAGTCAGATATGTCGCAAGCCGTGCATTAGGGCTGTTGTAAACGAATATTTTAGTAATCGAGTAATCTATCAATTATTCTTACGATTAATCGAGTAATCGGATAAAAAAAAATTATAAAATGAAATACTGGTAAATCTGGCATAATACCGGTGTTACTATCAGATATCAATATCAGTCCAATTTTTCATATTTGAGCATCCCTAACAGTTGCTTTTTTGTAGTTTAGAAAACTAACCTGTAACAATAATAGCTCACTTTCTAAGTTAACCAGAAGAAAAGTTATAGAAAAATCTGAAATTATATTGAATTTAATAACAAAGAGGCAGGCTCACAAATATGCTTATAAAAAATGTCTACAATCCAGCTTTTAGTTTATGTATTCATCTTCAGTGAGTTTAATAGATTAATTAAACTCACCTTGCCACCTAACCTGTCACGCTTTGGGTTTGAAAATACGGGAAATGCCGCCTGGAGTGGGAGGAGAGGGCGAATGAACGAACGTAAGATGGGGTGGAGGGGAAGAAATAGACCAGCGGACTGACGAACCGTTAGACCGGGGGACGAACACGGGGGGAAGCAATACGGGATATTTACGACACCTTCACTGTTCACACTCAGAAACTCATCTACCAGCCATGTACGATGCGCTCCGCCACCCGTTTCTTCAGACCGGGATATGAAATTTATTGTGCGGTTCGTCGGTAAAGCTACATTTACACGGTAAGCATCAGCTACTCAGCCGCCCGCCCTGTTCAGTCTATCCGCTCACCTCAGCGCTCTTCCCGCCGTTCGCTTTCAACCAGCAGCCCCGGAGGAGAAATGCTGCCGTACTCCAGGCATTCCCCCAGTCATTTTAAGGATGCTTATTGGTTCCCCAAAAACGATAAAAAGTCGAGCATTATCATCAATCAATAAAATCCCCACGGGCCAATCTTGAAGATTGGACTTTATGCCGCTGAGACTTAGCTTTTGTCAACAACTCAGAGGCGGAAGTGAGAGCTCCGTGTAACGCAAATGAAGTCCCGGCCGGAACACGGTGCGCTAAATAATAAAACATAAATTAACGAAGCTTCGAGGCAGGTAAATTTTCCTCGAGGAATTTTAGTAATCGAGGTACTCGAATCATTCGAGGAATCGTTTCAGCCCTACCGTGCATGAATGACAACAGAAGATCAGGGTAAAAATCGATCATTCAGTCTGTAAGCGTATGACCTGCTCACTTCTCCTTTTTTTTTTTTGTCCTAATGGCCAACGTTTACTAAAGTTTGAGTCAGACGTAGGGTTATGACTCAAACTCTGGCAGATTGAGTAAGTATTGACCCTTTTGACCTTTGTTGCAAGACAACTTGCAGCCCAACTGAGCAGGTCTAACAGTTTCTGATTCCTTTAAAAATAACAAGCAGGCCTAATTATCCCAGGCTGATATGATTATCAGGGATTGTGACACACCCTAGCTGAAGAATTACACTTATCCTCTTAATTTACTGTAGCTCAGGGGCTTTTCGGGCTATTAGGCATAAGCATGTTACAGCTAGAAAAGGAATTGCATTGCATTACCGGGTATACCTGCTTTTAAATTCCTCGTCGAACCCTATGCTTGTTTTAATATTAATATGAATTTTAATGCAGTTATTAGAAGATCTCTTATATGTTCCCATGTGTTCTACTCTGTGCTTTCCTTTGTTTGCTAGCAACACAATAGCCTAAACAAAACATGTTCTCATTAGCACATCTTTCAGTTTCTGAGATGCAGAGATGTGTTTGAAGTTGTGACTGAATTGAGCTCTAAGTGCAGCATCTAAAAATAGAGCGGCAGTTGATGGCTGCAGCTCGGACAGCTTGCACTGCGGCTGCTGCTTATCTGCCTCATTCATCAGGCCAGAGACCCTCATTAACTGTGACCAGGGGATTCCTACCAGAGCTGCTGCTGCTGCCAACCCACCACTCCAGCAGCTCCACCCTTGGGCGCCTCAACACAGACTAAAAAAGAAAAAAAGCTCTGGCAAATAAAGAGCCATACAGACAGGAAGTGGGTGTAATTTCCTCAGGAAGCTATCAGAGCCATTTCCTGTATAACCAATCACATCAGAAGAGAGTGAGAGAAGGCGAGACACAAAGAACGAATCAAGAAAGAGAGCGAGAAGTTTTGTAAAACATGGAGGCCACAAGTGTTTCCGTAAGAAGCATGACAAAAACTGCCATCAGTTTCATTTCAGGTTTACATGAGCAAAACTGAAATGATTCAATTTTCAAAAGGATGAAGCTCCAGTAAGACGGTCTAACCTAAACGAAAGGATGGATAAAACAAAGATGCTGGAATACTGATGTTAACCTGACATGTTCTGATGATTCAAGCATAACATTTAAAATCTTATGAACACGAATCATTTTCAATTAGCAAGATGGGAATATTTTGTTTCTGTTTCAAGCTTGCTCTTTTCAAAACGTGTCTGCCGAGGTGTTTCTTAGCAATGCAATTTCTGAGGAAAAGACTTGCTGATGCACATCAAAACACCTGTGCCACACGTAATCCTAACACTTCAGATTCCATCAATAAACTAACAGACAGAGGATAAGCAAACAAAACCTTCAAGACTGCTGCTTCACCTCCGCAGAGGATCAACTGAAGGAGCGAGGCCTGTAATAGCTTTAGGTCACAGTGTAATCAAAGGTGCTCCGGTAAACGCCTCCTCCGCATCGGCAGATGGCAATGATCACGTCTCAACCCCAGCAATGGCCAACAATGTTGTGCATGGATGGGAGCAAGCTGCTGCTCTCCAAACATTACACTGCTTCACATTTGCTGATTGACTGTTTGAAGGAATAAATCCGACGTCTGACAAAGAAACTGAATTAAAGATCAGAATAGCCTGCGATGTTTCAATGGATGAAAGCTGCATATTACAGGAAAGCTGTTTAGTGGAGCCAAATGAATTAGCTTATTTAATGTTTCAAAAGAAAATAAACACAGAAGATGGCAACAATGAGAAGTTGACAGTTCAGTGAAACCTGCAGTTCATTTAGTCTTACACATTGTACGATTATTTTGGAAACTTACATAACTAGCCTAACTTTTCAGATGTTTCATGATGGCATAACTGATCATGAAAAAATTAATTTACAAACAAAATGAAAGGAGGGACGGTAATATGAGATATGGAGGGGAGGTAGGAAGGAAAAAAGGAGGAAAATGGTTCACTCTGAAATAAGAAACAAAGCAGCAGCAGAGGAAACACTTTAAGGAACAGGCAACGGAAATATCCAAGTATACGCAAGACATTTTGGCAAGCAAAGCAAGAAGTTAAGTATCCAGAAACTGTTAGGTCCCACACATCAGAGCTTGCTAATTACACATCTGTTTCCAAAAGTCAGCAAAGCATAACGGAGCACACACCCTCGGCTTGTCCAACCTTGACCAAGCAGCTCCAACCGCAGCTGGCAGAGCTCTGAGTTCACACGCCCAAAACACCTCTCTGACTAGAGAGCATGTCTCCTGTGAATGAATCTATATAGAACATGTATCCTTAGTTTGCAACATAAATAAATATATAGTGTGCCTTGAGGGAAAGAAACTCTCATGTTACTTTATATGATGAGGCAACAATAAGTAGAGCATAATTGGGAAATGGCAGAAAAAAATGACTTAATGTTTTAAACATCTTAAAACTGTGGTTCAATAATACAATAATACTTCAAACTCTGAACATCTCATGGAAAGAGAAATGGACATATGACACAAGATATGGTTGACAAGATGGGGAAGGAGAGCATTACTCAGAGAAGCAGTGAGGAAGTCCGTGGTAACTCTGGAGGAGCTGCAAAGACCCACAGTGAAAGAAGTCATTGTTAAAAAAACCTGGCCTTTATGGAGGAGCCTGAAGCAGAGACCCTTATTTTCACAAAAGTTGAAAACCAGTGTTTCACTTCACATGAAGCACTAATTATAATCTTACAAAATGTAAAAAAAAAAAAAAAAAAAAAAAAAAGTTCAAAGGATGCAAGTATTTTTGCAAGACATTGGGAGCAGAAGGTGTCCACACGTGCAAGAGGCTAATTTCAAGGTGATAGTTGGCTGGAGGATAGTAATATTCCTTGAACCGGATGGGTGGATGTGTGAGAAGTGAAGGACCTGAAAATGACTTAAAGGCGTTGAGGTAAATACTCTGAACTACACATCACAAAAGTAGAGCATCTTCACAATCCTACATCAGGGTTTGTGACTTATATCTCATCAAAATTGTTAAGGATGTCTTATCTGATCGGTGACTTCAGTTCAACTATTGACTTATGCAAGATCTTAATCTGATGCATGTGTAGCAGACAGCTGAAACTACTAACTTTTAATACATCGAGGCTGTGCGCATCAGTGTTATTGCTGGCTACTGCGTTGACCTTGTGGCCCCTGTGGACAACCACAGAACAGAACTTTCATATCGTACTTTTGTTCCCCCCCCCCACACACACACTGACACGTTTGCTTATTTCACACGTACGTGGACATAAATACTTTTTAACATAAGCTTCACTCGTTGACAAAGTATTTTACAAAGTCTAATTAAGTTTCTAGTAATGAATGCAGAAATATTCCTTCCCCTTTGCAAAGTAATACAGTTGACAGGTGTCACATGACTCCTAACTCATTATGCAAGCAGTAATGCACCAAAGTTGACTTAAAACAACAAAGGTCAGGAGTTACCTTTACTCAGTGACCCTCACACTTGGGAGTTAAAACAGGACCTGAAAGGAAACTAAAACTCTAAAACTTGAACTTGGACATTTCTGGAAAAGGGAAAAAAAAAAAGTAGCCTTTTGTTTAGTTAATCAAGATGTTAAAGGTAATGAAACCATTTCTGACTAACTTCGTTCTTTAATCTCAAACATAAGCTTTGTGATGACAACAGAATAACAGGACTGATCCTAAAATGTGGGCGTTTACAAGACAATCTAATAACAGACACAGGGGAGGTGAATTGTGGGAAATGTCCTGGAGGTTTGTTGTTTGTCTCCAGACTAAACCTCTGCTGCATCAGTCAGTATAGGCTAAATTTCCTGAAAATATGCATAAACTTCACAAAGGCACTGAGCTCTTTATGCATCATCGCTTTAGAGATAATTTCTCCAAAACAAATTAGGCTTCCAGAAAACACAAGTGTCCTAATTTATTCCATAAACTGTTAAAGATAAGCCTTAATTTTTTTCTCCACAGATAAGAAATTTCAAGATAACGTCTGTCTGTTACTTCAGTGTCACAGAAAGGGTAAAAGAACAGCGGCCACAGCTTTTTACAGGGAGCAAAGTTATTCCGGAGATCTTGTCGCTGCCCTGACAGTCGGCAAACACACCAGCAGCGCGTACAGGGCGAGATAACTGTTGCACAGCTGACTGCATGTACGAGGAAGTCAGATCATGAGTTGGTGAGAAAGGGAGTGGCTCCTCCTTGCTGAGGGTGTTAAGAACATGACAGTATGCCTAGTCAGGCCTATTTCTCTCGGAGCAAATGAGCTATATCCCCGCCATTCATTTATATTCCCGTAATTGTGTCCCTTTTTCTTCTCTCCTAACTTTCTTCTCCTGCTTGTCCTGCCTAACTAAAGCACCTCCTTCTACTTTCACTCTAAGACAGCCAGTGCATTCATAACAGATCGACAAGAGCCAATTATATAATTTAACAAGCATTACATAGCTGCTAAAATAAGATTATGGCCAATAGCTAAAAGGAAAACACAAGCAGCGTTTTTTTTTTTTTTTTCATTGCTTCACACAACATGCCTTACACGCTGTTCTTTGTTTTTGCTGCAAAAAGGAAACATACTCCTGTAACATTGTTTTAGTGCAATAAGCTTATCGTGGTTTTCCTTGGACTCGGCTGCTGCAGGGAGTCGATGACCTTCTATTCAGACATTTTTAATGATATTGAACAGCCACATCCCCCTAAATGTCTGCGCAAGGCTTTCCAGAGTCTGTTTACATGGTAAAGATGATAAACGAGTTATCCCAAATAACAAGCTGCGAATTTCTCCCACATCCCTGCACACACATTCAGCAAAGCCTAATAGGCTTTTGGCTTATTTGCTTGTTTCCTTGCAGCTAAAGCTAACTCCAGTCTCCTACTCCAACTAGCTGCCGCCCCCATCCGCTCTCGCCTCCTCACCCCCATAAAGAGGTCAATGGCCTCATGGAAACAGTTGATAGGCCGGGGGAAATCGACTGGCATGGATTGGCAGTTCAGAGTGAACCTCCAGCTTGGCCTAACTGCTTCCATGTGCATGCGGGAGAGTTTGGGTATGTGTGCAGCTGTAATTGCCAAGATTAAACAAAGAAATCTCTGATTAGCCTTTTTCGGCAAGAAAAAAAAAAAGAAAAAGAAAAAAAAAACCTGACCCTGACTCATTCAGTTGTTCAATTACGTGCATTAGCGTGTGCAGCAGGTTCATCTGAGCTTCAGCTGATTTAAAAAAGGCACCAAACAAAGCTGAAATACCAGGGTTCATGTCAAATATTCCTGGAAGGAATGTCAGGCTATCCAGAATCAAAGCCCATAAGCCAAAAATGCCTCTGCACTCACACAAAGGTGCACCTTGGCTCACGATGCTGAAAATCTTAGACCCATGATGTGCATAACAAAAAGGCAATAAATGACTCAGCCCAGTCCTTGTACCATCTACGAATAATTACATTGAACGCCACTTTTTAGAAGTGCATTCATATCTAAGGAGAAATAATAACTTGGCTCTTACCAGCGCTGACATTTACTGTTCAGCAAAATAAACTCAAGTGAAAACAGATCTCTCCTCGTTTAGTGTCACGTTTCAATAGCTTTTAAAAAGCATCCACATTAGCCACAAAGCATTAATGTAGATGCTGTTTTCCACACTAAGCCAGAAAGAGAGAGAGAAGAAAAAAATAACACTAGAAGCAGATCAGCATCATGAATACTGACTTCCTTTCTTTACAACAGCAAACCTAACATTACAGATGAGGCAGATAATCAGTGAGAGATCTGAACTAATCAGATCTCTCACTGATTATTGCACCGATTAATGGAATCGGTGCAATTCATTCTCTATAATTGTTTGTTTTTAAATAGTTCTAAAACAATTGTGCAATTAGCCTTAGGCAGCAATATTTGTTACTGTGCGTAGAGTTTTGAAATATAGCCCTAATAGACACTGTTACTAACTGACCTGTAACTGACCTGCTGGTAATCAGCAGGTCAGTTACTGAATAATCAGAGTTTTTTTTTTTTTTTTGCATCCATTGAATGCATCAAAACAAAGAACTCCAACAACGTCCAGGTTGTGGATGCATTAACTAAAAGCATGGACGTTTTTTTTTTTTTCTTTTACTTTGCATGTGTTATATAATATACATATACAGACACGCAATACAATAATGAAATCAATCTAAATTGTAATCTATAGCTCAGACTACACAGAAAATCAAACATTAGTATCAGCCCGACTGTTTAATCTCTACTTAATACGTTCCATGGAGGCCTTTTAATAATTCATCTGAATACACTAAGAGAAATGCAAAAGAATGACTACCATCTCATATGAAGATGGCAGAATTTAATACAGTTATCAGATAAAGTAGCAAGGAAAACAATATTTCAAGAGGTCCGACTATAGCGAGAGAAGGCTGCTTTTATCCTCTGGCCTCCTAATGGATGATGCAATATAAATAGTCTCCATCTAATAACAATGGCATCCAAATTATTTTTGGTATGTTACAATGCCAAAGTACTCCTCAAGAAAGGTTTTAAGAAATGATATACAGATTATTTTAAGCTGGCAATGATTTCCTGCTTTATTTTTGTTGCTTTCCCCTGCACTCATTTATTTGCATGTGTATGATTCCAGCATGCAAAACTCTCATACATGTCATGTTTGATTAAAGTTGAATCTGCACCAAAAACGAAAAAGACCCCAAACTGCAAGCTTAAATGATAGGATGGGGTTATGTTTAGGTCATATAAAATGATAAATCTTGGTCCTTAATAACAGAGTGGAAATGTTTACTTGCAGAGTTGTAGCCCATGTGTGAAAAACAGACATTTATTACATTAAGACTAATACAGGAGCCATTGTTTGGGAATGCCACAGTACAACAAACAGTCTAACACACTGTCCTCAAACATTCACTTCACTGAAGGACCTTTCAACCCCCACGCTCCTCAAAAGTAAACATCGTCTGCGGAGTCCAGCCTCGCTTTTTCCACTCAGACCATCAAATGAAAGAGCTCATTCTCTGTTTCCTCTCACTCACACACGCTCTGTCCCATCAGTTCACCAGCCGTCCGACTGACTCACACTTAACCAGATGGATGTAACCCTTTCCACTTGGCACCTTCCCTCCGTCCCCTTCCCACGGTCTGCAAAGAAGCAAACCGCTGCAGCTTCAGGTTAAACTTCCACAGATAAAAACCTCTAATCTTCAATGGGACATTTAAACTAGACTGCATTCGGTGTCTGTGGGGTCCGAGGCGGTCACTCACTTACGCATGGGAGGGCGGGAAGGTTAACGTCACCCCTGCAAACACTTCAACCACACATGCTGTGAGGTGAACGGGCCTCTTTATCTGACTCGGCAGCAGAGAGTGGCAGGTGAATACACTGAGGGGCTTGTGTGAGCAGATTCCTGTCTCATGAAGGTATCAGGAAGGAACTCATCATAATAGATGAGGAGCGTGCTTTCATTGATTATTATTGGCAAATATTACCTCTATGATGCAGAGCTGGTGCGTTATAATTCATGACAAGCAGGAGAGACAGATCAAGGTTAGTGATGTCTCTGAGAACAGGTGAGAAAGAGGGGATCAAATGTCGCCAACCAGGCGGCGCATGTGAGTAAAAGCTTTAAAAGGATTACTAAGGTGAATTCTCACCAGCCCTGTTTAGTCCGCTTTAACTGAACTCTAGTCCGTTTGACTAGAAAGTCCGGTTCATTTAGGGAAGTGTGAATGTTTAATTAAACTCTGATGTGAACCAAAACAGCAAAAATCTGGTCCACATAACAACCTCAGTCTGGTTGAGTTTAAGTGAACTCTGGTATGGTTTGAATGCACACCAGCGATTGCTCCAAAAGCAGGAAGAATACTATAACTCAGGGAATTCTGTTTAAATATTACCAAAACAAATGTGACTCTGGCATGAGCAGGATAAAGGGCTTGTTGTCTTTTAGCAAAGCGAGAGAGAATTCCTACAACGACTACTCCATTTTTTTGGTTTACACTTTGTTCACCTCTTCTTCAGAGGTTTTCACGTTATTTCCTTTGATGGTTCTTGGTTCAGCTCCACCGCAGGTGAAGGGGTGAACAGAGTTCCAATTCATTTGGATCATTCGACAGTGCAGTCATTTTGGTCCAAAATAAAACAGAGTCTGGACAAGGAGGTGTAAAAACACTTAACTCAACAGTCTTTATTCTTCAAAGAAAAAAAAGGAAAAAAAGATTAATCTAAATAGAGTAGGCTGAGGATGAATTTTGCAGATTTGTTTTAAATTGAGTGCCAGTGTTCAGTTTCTGTTCCTACAACTGCACAATAAATCTCAGGAAATTCTGGTATGACCCGTTTAGTTTTGGTGGTCAGCCCTTTTTCTGGAGTTGGCCCTGCCTAAGAACAAGTAAAAAAAACATAGTGCTAATAGCCATTTAATATATTCTAATTTAATATATATTCCTCTCTTTGGGTTGTTTCCCAATGACCGAACTTAAAGAACCTACCAAATCAACACACAATGTAACATGAAACATCTACGGTTTTAAATAGTTGCTTTGTTTGTTTTCAGCCAAATCTAGTTCCAGCAAATAGTGATTGACTGCAACAAATCTGATAAGGATCCTGCTTGATGGCCGACATACAAAGTCAAAGACAAGTCTTGAAATCTCTTTGCAGCTTATTAAATTTAGCATAATATATGAAAATCCAAGAAAAACAAAACAAAATACACTAACATTTTGAAATGTTTCATACAAGTCTCCATCCTCCATCTCTTAGAGAGACGCATGAATCATAAAAGCCCATTGTCAAAACTCCGATTCCTCAAATCTACTTTCATTTGACCATTCAGATTTTATCACAGGTTTCTCTTCCATTTTACTTTTTGCCGCCATGGTGACTGACTGACTGGTTTTCTTTTATCTGTTCTTGCGAAAAAGAATCAAACTATCAGAAGTTCTTTAAACATTTGTCTTTGTATCTTTTTCCAGTTACAGTGTCAAGACTTCTTTTAGAGAATGTCTATCACAAATATATAAATCAAAAACAAAAAAAGTTATCTAAATTCAAGCCATGCACCTGTTGTCTTTTCTAAATATCAATTTTAATTTTAAAGGTTAAATTACATGAACATCTTTTTACATCTTTATGTATAGAAGTTGAGTTTTATTGAGCCTTTCTCTAGTCCCAATGAAATGTGTAAAGCAGGCGGAGATGGATAAACAGCTGTAAAGCCATATCCAAAAATCTGAGTCAGGTCTATGTAAGATTTATAAAGATTTCGTATCTGTAAACTTCATGGGCTGTCATGTCCCTTTTGTTCTCTAATTATAGTTTTAAGCTTGCTGAAAATGAAAAAAAAAATACTCAAAGAAAATGGTGCATAAATAAATTGATGGATTTATTTTCTTGTGGCCTGGAGTCAGAATGTGACAACAGCAAAATTATGGTCAAACTTTACATAATGAATCCGCTGCTGTAGCGTCAATGATCAAAATTATATCCACAGAGTTACAGCCAAGGCTACGTAGAAGACGAGGGAAGCGCAGATAGAGGAAAACGAAGTGACACAAACAAGACTTGCCTGTTTTTTATTTGGCTAATGGGAAGATTTCCAAAGATAATAAAAGCAAACAAAGTCAGCTCAAATTATTCCAAGTAGTCTATCAATGTCAGAAGTTAATGTCAGAGTTTCATCTGGAGTAGCTTTTAAAAGCTGTTTTAAATAACCTCATCACATCCTCAAAGCATCTTCAGTGGGCCATTTAGATAAAAGCAAAAAAAACAACAGGATCCTAAAAATGGAGCAGCTTAAAAGCAATTCAGTCATTGTTAAATTTACTACATTCACCTGTGGCGGCATGTCTCCTGTTCTGGGTTGACATTATTTCCATTGTTCCGTCTACTTCTGTTGCTCTACTGGACAAAAGAGGCAGTTGACCTCAATATGACTTCCTCCCATAAACTGTCTGATGATAGTTTTTCAAAGTTCACCTCAACCAACAAAGCACAAACATGTAACACATAGACACCTATAAATAGATCTATACCTCAGTATCTGCGAACTATGAAACGATGCTTCACAAACCCCCTGGAGGTTTGCCACGTTCTGGCACACTACAACCACAGACCATGCATTTTATTGAGAGCTTATGTGAAAGATCAACATTAAATAGTGCATAATGGGGTTTTTTTACAAGTAAAAATGTAAAACACACTGGTGCACATTTGTATTCAATGCTTGAGTCAACATCATAAATAATGACTGCTAGCTCTCGCTCACCTTTTCTCCTCTAAACGACTGAACTTTTCCGCCTATTCTTTTAACAAGAAAGCTCTCGTCAGACTGGATTGAGAGAACATTTATAAAACGACTTTTTTTAGATTTTGCCAGCGATTCTCTATTTGACTGACATCCGAACTTTGACTAGGACATTCTAACGCAATAATAAGCTCCAACAGAAAATACTCTGCAGCTTTTTTTGATCACATGTTTAGGATTACTGTCCTGTGGGAAGGTGAAGCTTGACCCCATTCTCAAATGGTTATTAGCTTCTAACAGGTTTTCTTCAATGATTGCAGTCAAAGAAAAGCCTCCCCACAGGATGATGCTGTCATTCCCGTGTCTCAACAGGGGAACCCTGCTTCAGGGTAAAGTGTAGTGTCAGCCGTCAAGGCCAACAAGATAAATATATAAATTAGCTGATTTCTAAATTCCAGCAGGTTCCAGTGGATCTTATTTAGGTGGAAAAAGGGGGGCTGAATCCAAGTACAAGACATACATTTTTTAGATATTAATTTAAGGAAAGTGAAAACAATGCATCTTTCTCCTTCCATTCTACAAAAAAATATATATTTGTGTTGGCCAATCACAAAATAATAAAACAAACTGTGAAAGAATACCTTTTGTACTCTAATACCAATGCAAAGAGTGTTCAAATCAAAATGATCTACTTTAACAACTTAACTAACCGCTCACAAATCTTCTTTTGTACATTTAAATCCGTGTGCGATCTGCGCAAACAACTGCAGAAACACACTGTGGCACGTTGCAGCTTGCTGCCTCACACAGCACCGAGAACAGCTGCGGTTTTCAGATCAGTTTTAACTTCTGTTGTAGGTGCAGCATGGCAAAACCACCTTCCCGTCAACTCCCCTGCATGCTTATTTGTGCCTGCACCCCCACTCCGAACACTGAGCTCATTCAGGAGGAATCAGTGGATTTCGGTGCTGACCCGCGGAGACGAGAGGAGCAGCCCGGTCCGTTCTGTCTCTCATTATCTGCTGCCTGTTCGTCAAACTAACTGCAGCCAGAGAAGAATACCTGCGTTCGCTTTGAAGTTCGTGCCTGACTACAGTAAATTATTAGCTCTCCTGCAGCACAGCTCCAGGCCCTCAAGACACCCCCAGGCTGTTCAACTGTGGGTGCCCTTACCTGTCATTCCAACTGTTGGGGATCTCTCATTGAGGCTGACAACAACTGTTACGCCTCGCAGTGGTGCTACGCAAGTTCATCATTCTACTTTCTGAGAGGCAGTTGATGTGGGCGAGTTTATGCAGGCCTATAACAATGGATAGAGCGAGAGACAGGGAGGTTGGGGGGAGAGGTAAGGGGAAGAGCGGCACTGCAGCTCAAATTAAATAGCCAACATTCCTTTAAAAGGAAGCAAAGGTAGCCTTTGGGTTCCAGGCAAGCCTCAACTTGCAAAGCATGGGTAAAAGAAAAGAGATGACAAGTGCAGTGCTCCTTCCAGTCTGACAGAGCGCAACAGGAAGTGGCAGGGCGCTGCTTCACATGGGGCTTCTCGAGTGCAGCGCCTGGCTGAGGGCACGTCACAGTCTCAGTCCGAAACCACCAGCGCCAACCAACACCCTTCCCAAACGGCGTCTAACAACGAGCAGACCCAGTCGTTCTAAACATGCAGAGGGAAAAAATTAAAACAGTTTGCCCCGACAGAAGTTCCAGCTTTCAGGAGAAATACTCATACCAGAGTGACAAACTGGCTCCACAGCCTTTTCTTTGGAAGGTATGATTAATAAAATCTTAACCCACGGCGTTTCACCAACTGAATCTGCAGTCGATGACAGCAATCGGATAATGAAACTGCTCTGCTAGACGTACGGTAATTAGAGCTTCCTGTGAAGGCAGGAAACCCTCTGCAGCGTTAAAGGAAGCAATGTCCTTTAGTTTTCGCAAGGCAAAAAATCATCACTGACGATCAATTATGCATAGACACAGATTATTGACCTCTGTCTGCACTGAGGCGCCCAGTCTATACCGTCTGATCTGATGATGAGTGGTACAGAAAGGCAGCAGGAACGCACAAGTTCTCATGTTGAGCAAAAACAGCATTGAGGGGAAAAAACAGCTGATTAGATCTGGCATTTGTTGTTCCAGGGACTGTGACTGAATGCTTGTTTAAAAATTATACATATGGCATAAAAATTCTATTCAGCAATGGCAATATAGTACAATGACTACACTTCTCTGCAGAAAAAAAACATCCACGGCCTGGCTCCTGAGAGAACAAAACCTGGCAGGGTCGAGGAAATAATTCATCCCATGCACAAAAGGAGAGGTCTCACAATAGGACGAAGATCACAAGTCAGCTTCTTTGTTTCTGACCTAAATGTGTATCTCTATATCGATAGTGTCCTACTAAAGTATTCATACCTCTGAATATTTTTACCTTTGTCATGCTGTAAGTGCAAACGTGAATGTAAAGTTGGCCACTACATTAAAGTGGCCTTTACAGAGGACAGTCATGAAACAAGACATAAGAAGTGTGTTAAGAGCAGTAGTACACACAAGCAGTAGTCTGTTGTGACAGATGGGAACAAAAACAGACTATTTTTTGGCAAAAACACCAAGCACACTGTGAAACATAGTTGTGACATCAGGCTGTGGGTGTGCTTTTTCCAAAAACTACAGAAAAGATGGTCAGATTTTAATGGTAAATGAGCATGGCTATATATATATATATATATATATATATATATATATATATATATATATATTTGCTATGTTCAAAGACTAAACACAGACTCAGGGTCCAGGAGTACACTGACCCTAAACATGCAGCCAGAGCTACCATGGAAAGGTGCAAGCAAATTCATGTGAACCTTTACCGTTTACAGTTAACATGTTAAACTATTTGGCAAATAAAAATGTCCAAAACTGTTAGTTTCCAGAAGTGCAAAACTGGTGGACATTTATCTTCCACAGCATGCGGTTGTAAATGGTTTCATAATGTACTGACTTATCAGGGCTGAATATGGTCAACTTCTGACTCTGCTGAGAAAAAGCATCCCACACCATGATGCTGCCACTATCATGTTTCAGCTTGGGGCTCTCGATGTGCCAGTTCACAACTGTTCTTAAACATCTAAAGCCTTACCGGCAACTCGGTTCACTGATATTAGCTTGCACATGGGTAAACTTTACACAGACAATTGTTTGCAATACATTTTATTTAGGTGCATCAGGATAAATGAAGATAAAGGCATGAATATGAATACTTTTGCAAGGCACTCTAGTTTGTACGAACGTTGGTAGTTTTTCCAATTCCCTTGCAAAGTTTTCTGAAACCCAGACACTTGAAATGTAGCTGCATCTGGTAACTGTTCTCCGAGCAGTGCCGCAGAACGCAGGTCTCATTTTTGCCAACTTTTAGCCTTGGTCGGCCTGTTTCCACTGGGCTACTTTGGCTTGATAAATTACAGAGAAAGGAGGGGCGAGCGGGGGACACTATTTGAGGGAGATAAAAAACATAGATTTCACAAGGTCACCTGCAATAAACCTCCCACTGACAACCCATTACACAACATGCCTCCCTTTGGGAATATCAAACTGATTTGTGGTTTTAGGATAAAACCGAAACCGACTCGAATAAACCCAGAAAATACACAACATAACTCCGCTGCTGATACCTGAAGAAGTTTTCTCCAACTGTCTGCACACACGAAGCTCCTGACAGTGAGTCCAGTGGTTAAACAGAAGCAGAAACTGTCCGTGTGGCGTGTGAACTGTCTGAAATGTTAAAATAAAGCAGCTATTAACGAAGATGCATTTAGCTGCAGTGCAGTCAGCCATCCGAGCACAGGATTCCTGTATGTGGACGCTACCGTCTGCCGCTCGGGCTGTGAGTGAGTGGTGAGGGGGAGCAGAACCATTACTCTCCGAGAAACAAATATCTCTTCCAATGGCGACTTCAAACTCACCAAGTAGAGGCGAAAAAGCTCCAATAGATCATTATGTTGACTGGAAACGGGTTAAAATGATTTACTCACCGGCTAATATAGAGAAAACGACGGCCGTAGCGTTCTAATGGGTTTCCTGTTCGAAAGTTGCCGAGTGTCAGTGAGAGAGAAAAAAACACACACACACACACTACGCGGAAGTACACATCAAAAAAAGGAAAAAGCGAAGAAAAAAGGGGCTCACTGTAACAAACTATAAAAGTAACAAAGTAGTGTTTAAAATTAAGCAAATAGTTACACTTTATTTTTTACTATTGTGAAACGATACTACTGTTTCTTTTATGGTTCTGTGTGTATTCCTAGTTTGGCGAGATATAAAGATATGAACGACTTGTTTCCGCACTGTGTTACACAGTAAACAGTCCCCACCTATCCCTCTCTGCCACCACAATCTGGGTTTACCAGGCCCAAATTTGAGTACATGATACTATTATTTTGACCAAAATAAATTATAACCAAGCTCACTTTTCAACAAATGCGCATATTCCCATAGAAAAGTGTGAATGGTGAATTTGTTAGATTCTCAGGGAAGTCTGGAATATTATATAAAGAATATAATTCTGCGAGCGATTTTGTAGTCATTGAAAAACAATAGCTTACATATATGTTAATTTTTTTAAGATAAACATCAAATATTTTTTATGCTGAAAGAATTTTAGTGTTAATTTATACCAACTCTACTTTAATTAATTTGCTAAGTTATATTGTTTTTTTTCTTGTAATTGTGTTGACCGAGCTTACTGTCCAAATTACATATATCTTCTTGATTAATCCTGTTTATTGCATTCCCTTAGCGCCACACTGTGGAAAATCATTGCTCCTACTCAAGCAGTGCCTGATGAAACAGCTGACTTGAGCTCTGAGCTAAAATAAATAAATACAAAGTAAAGAATACTCCGAATTTAGTAAAAATAAATAAAATTAATAGAATTACGTCCTGGAGTCAATTGTGTTTATTGCTATCAATAAACACAACTCATGAATGAATTTAAATATGCATCTTCTGCAAGGAAATGAAAAAAAAAATCTAGAAGGATCAGCTAAGAAGGGAATAACTGCATCAGGTAAATCAATTTTTTAATTGAATTTATTAAAAAATGATTTGCATGCTTGCAGAATAAAAAGAAAAGGCTTTTTGAAATGTCAATGATCTGCAAACTGTAAGGGTACAAGCATTGGGAGCAGTTGGTCTCCATATTTCCTAAAAGCTTTGCTTCAGCTAAAATGTAAAAGATAGCGTTACACAGACTTTTTAAAAAATGTATTTTTACATCAAATAGAAAATAAATATATTTGGGAATTATTATTATTATTATTATTATTATTATTATTATTATTATTATTATTATTATTACCACCTGTATTTTATTTCAAAGCTATCAACTCTAAAATGGATCTGTTTATTGCTATTCCCTTACAAGCAAATTTTCTGTTTCGTAATTTAGAAAAAAAATTTAATCTGAGAAAAATGAGAAAAACAAAAGTCAGACAAACGCTCAGTCCTTTTGAATATTTTTAAAGATGATGGATATATTTTGTTAACTGATTTACAAACCAAACATTTTGGATGTATTTGTAGAAACTCTCAAATACTTGAAATTAATATCCTTTTTCTGCAAGTGCATTTTCTGCACTTTCATTCCAATTTGTAAAACAAAGTAGACTAGGCAAGAGGAAAGAGCTATACATTTAAAATGTGGAGAAGCAGAAAGAGAGGATAATTTAAAAACAAATTATGAAGAACAAATTCCTGAAAGTTAAATGTTCAGCTTTCAGAGGCCTCTTTGATTTTAGGAGACAAAATGCGCATTGATAGCTAAGAGCTTCTAAACAAATCTCAAGCACACATTTGATCAGTTATTTCTGGATTCATGCACTTCCGTCTATGTATTTACACACTCCTTTCACTTTAAGAACTTTAATGAAAGTTTGCTCCCTTCCCATTTTGTCACCCTAATTGCTTTCACACAAGTCCATTCATTCATTCCATAAACTCACCAATAGCCTGCTATCCAGAATAATATTTATTGCTTTTGAAGATATTAATCTTTTTCTTCTTTTTGCAAATTCATTTTTCCCCTCTTTACAGTAAAATAAACAAAGATGATCAGTAGACTCACTGCATTTTCATTTTGTGATGTGTACACGCACATACACACAGGAAGGAAACAGTATTTACAGCTTGGTATTTCACACAAGGGTGACTTTTGACCTTTCCCGGAACAACTCAACAAAACATAAAGCTTTACAGTAAGTTTTACAATAGAGCTTTTACAACGTATCCTCGAAAGTGACACTGTCTGGCAAACCAAAAGCAGCTAAAATGAAGAAACTGTACAACAGCGTCAGAGAATTTTTTTTTTTTTTTTTTTTTTTTTGCAATGTTTTGAAACGGTTTGTTTCTGCAGAAATTAAAAAAATTAAATAAAATAACTAACTGAAAAATAACCAAAGCAGATTTTTGGGGATAATTTAAAAGAAAACAAAATGCAAAAACCAATAACATTAATATTTGACTAATTACAATAGCTTCACACTGGCTTAATGCTAACTAGAAAAATAAGTTTTCCAGTATGCTTTTTTAAAATCCAAAGGTTTTTTCCCCCCACCGGGCAAGTCGTAAAAATGATCAAAGTGGACAATTACTGGAACTTGGGTCGACGGAAATCAGAAATCAAAAAGCTTAAGTTAGAGCTCTTTCTTCACTTGTGGATCGCAGATCTTCTTCCATTAATAGTTTAAACCTTGATACACCGACGCTTATAATTTTCCAACATGTTTAAATACTGAAGTAAATCACAACAATACAGGTAAATCTTATCATAGAGGAATGATAATTAAATGTCATGTACACCATATTAAAATATATACACAGAAATATTCATACAAATTTTAAACTGGTCCAGCTTGCTCAGCTGTCTTTTCCATTCCTGTTGGTAAAAAGTGCAGCAACAAATAAATATTCACAGGGTGATACAGTTGAAACTGAATAAATAATGTAAGTTTTGTATTTGAATAAAAACACTTAAAACTGCGCTTACAAAGAAAAAATAAAAAAATTTTTTTGGAGGATCATTTTATACAGAATACAGTGTGTTGAAAACATTAGAACCACATTCACCTTTTCTTACATTTAGTCATAAAATTCCAGATGTTCTACTAAAATGTTTTTGATCAAACACAAGGTAACGAAAAGGTGAAAAAAAAAATCATGGTTTTCAAAAAGTGTGGTGTGCATTTATTTTTAACTGTGACACCTCTAAACAAAAAAAATAAATAAATAAATCCAATGCAACTAGCAGCCTTCAAATGTCACCAAATTAATATTAAGACTTCAAAACCTGCACATGCCAGTGCAGCTAAACTGACAGAGAAACCAGCAGAAGACCCATGATAGCTCTGGAAGAGCTGCAGAGATCCGCAGCTCAGATAAGAGGATCTGTTGGCTAAACAACTATTGGTAGTTCACTCCACAAATCTGGTCTTTATGGAAACATGGCAACAAGAAAGCCGTTGATGCCAAATCATCTTAAGAAGTCACCCCTACATGTAAGGAACATACAAAACATGGGGAGGAATGTGATATTTTCAAATGACACCAATATATATATATATTATATATATATATATATATTTTTTTAATTTTATTTTATTTTTTTTTACCTAGATGCAAAGTGCTATGTGTGGCAGAAAACGAAGATCCTGAACGCAACATGCCTTACTTAAACAGGATGGGAGCAGCAACATGATGTTGGGGTGTTTACTTCAGCAGGGACGGGGAAGTTGGTCAAGTCAAACTACGGTCAATCCTCTGAGAAAACCTGTTAAAAGCTGCAAAAGACTTAAAACTGGAGCAAAGTTTCAACTTCTAACAGCACAACAACCTTAGCCACACAACCAGAGGTACAATACAATGTTTCAGATTCATGTGGTTGAATTGTTTAAACCTGTATCTATGGCGATAGTTTAATGAATGCTCTACGTTCAGTCTGATTGAGCTGGAAATATGTTGTAAAGACGAGCGATGGAAGAAAAAAAAAAAAAAAAAAAAAAAAAAAGACTCCAGTTGAGTAAAGCTGGTTCAAACATTCTCCAAAACACCAGCAGCTGTGATCGCAGTGAACGGTGGTTTTAAGGTGTTAAATTTAGGGCTGCTGATTACACACGCACACAACACTTTTTGGATTTTCAGTTGTAGAAGCATTTGAAACTTGCGTTTCTTTTAAAATCAAGAATTAATACAATAACATACTAAAGTTTGTGCTTGTAGTGGAACGAAATGTGAAAAAGTTCAAGTGGTGTGAATGCTTGAATACTTTTCAAAAGGAACTGCATTTAAGTTAAAGCCTGAAAAAGTATTGCCTAGGACAACCACTAGATGGCAACATTTGACTATGTCTTCATAAATTATAAACGTACTTAAATATGAATACATATCAAATCCCAAGAAATCAAATGCATATTTGTAAAATTAGAAATTTGTTTTGATTATTCCTATTTATTGGTGTATGCTCATATTTTTACAGCCAGAACTGATCTGCAATTTACCACCTTGTCCTTTTCTCAAAGCTCCACTACTGACAGCAAATTGAAGAGTTCTTGCACTCATTCAGTGTGAAAAATCGAAACAGAAAAGGCAAAATGAAAATAAAACTGACACCTTAACAGCGAAAAATATTGTATTCTAATCTGGAGGAGACAGCAGGGTGATAAATGAAAAAACTTACACAGCAAACAGGGAAACAGCAGTTTCAGAAGTGGGGGACTGAAGTGCTTCACCTGGAAAAATAATAATCAGAAGTGAACAAAGATTTGAGTGATTGCAACAGGAAAGAAGAAGAGAGTTATCAGAGCGTAGACCGGTCAGGATGATGAGAAAATGTCTTAGCTGTGGATCATTTTCAGAGTCTCTGCCTCCCTGTGTCTGTCATGCAGAGCCATGGAGGGAGAGAGTGATGGAGGCAGGGAAGGAGGTGGAGGAGTAAGGGGCATCAGGCTCTTCAACGGATGAGGAGACACCGGTGGGGGGAGTGAGGTGATGGGAGGAAGCAGGCTCCCTTTCTTTCCATCCAACACAAGCGGCGACCGGCTCACCAGGCTGGACTCTTTCCCGATGCCAAAGTCATGCTCGTTCTCGTTGTCCGAGCTGCAGTCGCTCAGATCCGTTATCTCCAGGTCCGAGTCCGATTCGGGGTCCTGTTTCACGCCACCCCTCCTCTCGGTGGGGCTCTGCTGGCCCGTCCCAGCTCCGAGGCTGACGGCTCCCAAACCCAGACCCAGGCCTGCGCTCGGAGGGTTTGCCTCCACCCTTTCCCTCTCCCCGAGTGTCGCCCCGTTGCCGATGTCAGTCCGACCCATCGGCAGGCCGCCTGGGTAGGGCGGCAGGCAGAGCCGAGCCGGCTGACCACCCGCTGTGCCGTTTGTCCCGCCAGTCTGCCCTGGTGCTCCCCTTTCACCTCCGGCAGCCTCCCCTGGGGGAAGCAATGAGGAAAAGGGGTGAGGCAGCTGGGAAAGGCTGCTCTGCAGAGGGTTGGGGTAAAACTGGGAGGGGTAAAGGGAGCCAGGGGGCAGTTTGGGGCAGTTGTTGAGAGAGAAGGCCCCTGGGAGGTATGGGTTGAAACTCCAGGGGTAGTCAAAGGGCGGGTTGCGGGGGTACGGGCCCAGCAGGGAAGGGGGTTTGGAGTAGCACGGGGTACCTAGGAAAGAAGAGACCCAGGAAAACAGAGGTTAACTCTCGGAAGGGGGCAAAGGTTTCCTGACTTACAAGATCCAAGAATGTTCACTAATTATAACCAGGATTTGCAATTCAAATCAGCAGCCATGGGGGCTAATTCTGGCACAGTTGCTTTCAAAAACCTGATGGTTCATTTATGCATGCCAGTACTGTGTTATACACCCACTTCACACTGCTGCAGAACAGATGTGAGCACAAAGAGTCTGCACTGCAGTAAAAAAGTGATTAAACACAGCTCAAATCTTACAACTGATTATTATTGTACATGGTTCTGAGAGCAAATGTTAAAACAGATTTTTTTTTTAAATGTCAAATGTGTTACTAGACGATATTCGATCAGACAAATGCACTTCATTGTTGCGCCGCGTTTTAATTCAATTCCTTGTAAGCATCAGTTCACAACCCAAATAGGAGGTAAATCTGAGGTGAAGCTGCAATTCAATTTTAATGAACAAACAAATACATTGCCTCTCAACCAACCCGACTTCCTTCCAAATGACAACCAACTCAAAGATTCTGTCTCTGCTGCACCCTCCACCTCTCTCCAAGTCTCACTCTTTCTCTCCCTACCACTCTGTTATTTACTATGCAGGGCTAATTTGACAGCGCTGAAGTCTGTGCGTGCTGGGCCTGGAGTAGCTGGCAGACACATGAATATTGAATCAGTCAGGCAGGCCTCACTTGCTTATGAAAACACAGTAATGGGCGCCCACAGGCCACAAACTGAAGCCTGCACCCTCAATTAGGGCCTTCCTGCCTGGGAAGGGATTAGGACAGCAGGGACACATGGGAGGAGAGAGGAGGGTGTGAAGGGAGGAAGGGGGGGATAGGACCTGAGGACAAACAGAGGAGGGAGGAGAGGTGCAGGTTTGCGTGTGTGTGTGTGCGTGTGTGTGTGTCTGAGTGTGTCTGTTTACATGCTACCTTCTCATGCTTGTGTAGAAAAGAGATGCGAGCAAAATCAGATGCATAAGACGCAAATCCGCGCAGCGTTTGTTGACACTTGTGTGCATAGAAGAAGGAAGATGAGGATGCAAAGTTACGACTCAAAACAGGAAGATGATTTCTTCAACCTCGGTCTTGTCTCTTTACCTCTGCTCGCCTGCATAATTCACAGGTTAACCTGGTCTCTCTCTCTCACCTGCAGCACAGCCTCACTGCAGGCTGCTGTGGGACAGCTATCGCTCTTATTTCCTTTAACAATAAATGCTCATGCCTCTCTATATCCTCAATCCCGACTCTGCTTTCCTCCTTTCTCTCCCTGCACCTCCTACCTTTTGTTTACGGTCTCTTCTCTTCTGAAAGTACAAATTCAGCTGTTTCTGGAACGGCTATAATTTCGCGTTAGAAGTATCTCCTTCGACTCACCTGAACCGAGGAAAGGGAACGTGTCCAGTCTCAGTTTTTCTCCTTCAGGTCCCGGCGCTGCGGAGCCCCGATCGAACAGGGACGTTCCTCTGCCGCTGTCTGGCAGACGAGGAAACAGGGACTGTATGGCCTAAGAAACAGGAAGGGAGAAGAAAATGTTTAGAAATAGCTTTGATCCGCAAATATGAAATTTGATTTAACAATGTTAGTATATATTTTCATATCCTTAAAACTATTTCTAAGATTTGGTTTACATTTTGTGATGTTACAAAAACAAACGTCAATTTTATTTAATTTGGATTATTTCCTTATAGACAAACTTTAGCGAATGTTTGTGAAACTGAAAGGAAAATTGACATCGTTTTTAAACATTTGACCAGCTCAAATTCAATGTACAAATTGAATTTGTACATTCAATTGTTCAATTGTTTGTCCTTTTACAGATTTCTTTTTTTGTTCTTTTAGTTTTTGTTTAGTCTTTTTTTTTTGCCACATATCACGTTTCATCTAGTCAGATGTGAGAAAACCAGAGTAAATATAACTTTGAAGGAACTTTGACTCTTATTTGCATAATTGTTATATATATATATATATATATATATATATATATATATATATATATATATATATA